>NC_137889.1:173418037-173618037 GCF_963455335.1 Martes martes | reverse complement strand
CTTCTCCTTTAATGGCTGTAACTATATTTTAATATATTTAATGTTGAAAAGAGTACTCAAAATGGTGCTGGTATCCGGGAAGATTTGAGAGCACTGTAGATGACATGGGAAGGAAAGCCCCTCAACTTCCATTTTTAAAAGAAACTTGCCTGAACATTAGCCTTCTACTGTAACACAAAGCATTTTATAATAGGCTAATTTACTGTATGTTCACTACTTATGTCTCTCAAATACGGGTCATTCCTTCCATTCTTTTGTCCCGGAGCTTTCAACTTAGAAGGTAAATTCCTTATGGTTTAGCACCTTTACATGAGGAAAGGTATTTACAAAGTAACCTTTTCTGATTGTAAAGCAGTACTTAATATTTTTAAAAGGTTTTTGAATATATTATTTTAACATTCTTTAGAAAAGAGAATTTTAGGACCAAATTTTCTAACGGTATCCCCAGACTATTCTTTTGAAAACCTTCCTCAATTTGTTGTGTTAAAGTAAATCCTTTTCTTTCTTTCTTGAGGTCCTAAATATTATATGCTCACAGAAATCTTTTGGGGAAGATGAGACCTGGCCTGGAAATTTCAATCTGGAACACAATTAGGAGCTTGTCAGAGAGGAGAATGAAGAAAAACCATAGCATCTTAAAAAAAAAAAAAACATTGAAGGGGCACCTGGGTGGCTCAGGGGGTTAAGCCTCTGCCTTCGGCTCAGGTCATGATCTCAGGTTCCTGGGATCGAGCCCCGCATCAGGCTCTCTGCTCCATGGGCAGCCTGCTTCCCCTTCTCTCTGCCTGCCTCTCTGCCTACTTGTGATCTCTCTCTCTCTCTCTGTCAAATAAATATATAAAATCTTTTTTAAAAAATTGAACTTCAGTCAGGGTCATTGACATAAATTCTTTGTGGCCACATTATTTCTCAAATCAGGTTCTAGAACTGAGATAGTTATCCTTTAATTCAGCTGAAGAGATGTTTGGTGAGTGTACAAACTTTTCCCTGGAAGTAATTTTACACTGACTAGATAGTGTAAAGTGCACATTCCTATGCACATTGAGAGGAAAAAAGGAAAGATTTTGAGCCCAAACTCTCTGATTCCACTAAGCTGATTTTGTTGATTAAATAACTGCTTAGCTCTCTCACCTTCTTGACTCTGAACAAAATAAACTGCAAGTTTTTTGGAATAAAAGCCTATTGTGTATCTCTGGGTCCTTAATAACAGGTAAAAGTATCTAGCATTATTAAGGATAGAGCAAACTGGGTTTCCCAAAAGTGGGCCTAAATTTCTGACTGAGGGTCCCGGGAGCTATAAGGGTAAGGAACTATCACAGCTGTGGTGAGACACCTGTGAGCCATGTGCTTACAGAAGTTTCTAAAGACAAAGCACAGTTCATTTTTTATGCAATGATCTTCTAATACAAGTTGGAAATATGTATGCACCTTCAAGGTAGACTTTAATTAGCTGTTACAAGAAAAGACTTTAATTCACTGCTATAAGAAAAGCTCTTTTTGTCTTTTTTTCTATCTTTAAGTTCCTACTGTTTAACTGGATTTTAAGAAAAATTACCAAGTTGGTTGTGCAGATGAGTGAATCAGCACTTTCGTACCTTAAGTATTAAAAAGTAAAATGATTTTAAAATAGGGAGAAGATATAGAAAAATATCCCAGCATTGATTTAAGTATACATGATTATTTGTATTTAGAAATCGTTTTGTTGTAATCACAGTAAAGATCTTAATTATGAGAAGAATTTCCTGAAAGTGAGGTTTTTTTTTAAAAAAACCTCTACCAGACATTGTAAAATATGTCTCTATTTCATTTCTCCTCCTACTTTAATTCAAGTTTTGTTTTCTCATTAAAAAAGAAAATAGTTGATTATTACCTTCTCATTTACTTTGTTTTAAGGAAGGTCAAGGGGATGAGTCTAAAATTGCATTTAAATTTTGCAGGGGCTGGATTTTTACTTAATTTTCTTTTCATGATAAATATTACTTTATTAGCTTGTCCAAGCATCATTACTAAGGTTATATACATATCTGCAAAGCTATTTTTTATGCTCCTAATTTTCCAGGAATATCTTATTAGCTTAAAAGTGCACAGTGAAAAATCTTGCTCCTCCTCTGAAAACTGGCTGGCTGTGGAATAAAAATGATGAAAGTTTTTATGTGCTTAGTCCTCACTGGATCTCTAGGGAAATCTGGAAAGAAATGACAAAATAACTAGCTATAGTGACTGAAAAATTGCATTTGTTCAAATGTAGGATGGGATTTCATAAACATTGGGATTCACGTAACTATTTATATGACTATAGAGTTTCATAAGCAGGAAGTATTGATGTTTGATATTTACGTGGCTCTAGTTTTGGTACATCCATTTGATAGTAATGCTGGTAGAGTTTTGTTTGTATATTTAGATGAGGTTGTAGAGAGCTGCATTCATATTCTTTTTATTTTTATTTCTTCCATCTTCTATGGTAAAAGCTGATCAAAACAAAGGACCTCATGGCCTTAATTCAAGTCCAGATTCCTTAGAGCTCTTGATAAAGCCTTATCGTCACTAAGTTAAATACACTAATAAGATAGAAGAATCTGGCTCTTAGGGTCCACTGTGTTTGTCCATTTTGCACATAACAACTTTCTCCCCAGCTTCCAAAATATACATTCAAGTTAATTTATAAAAGAAGTCAATCATTAGTCATGTGTTCCAAAGACCTTACTGTGTCACTGTTTAAATACATCATTCATTCAAACTTGGAAGCTTCACGTTCATATGATTCCTGTTCCTTGGTCCAGATCAAGCTTGCCCCATATTTTCAACAGTCCTCCGACTATTTACTGCTTTTGAAGAACAAGGTCACTCACAATCTCGTTTTCCAATATTCTAGGTACACTTTTTTGAGACTCTTCATTATGCAGTTTTCCCACAGGTCGTTAAGAACAACACTGTTTCCCTCATTTTCTCCATAAACTGTGTTCTCAGTAGGTCCTCCCCTATAGATGAAAAATGTTTTCCGTGTATATCCTCAGTCTTTCCTGTGCTTTTCATTATGTATTCTGGCTTAGGAATGTGTCTTTAAAATTTTAAACAGTTCTTTAAGAAAAGAAAAGTGCCCACTGGAAGTGAATAAAACGCACAACAAAGATTAGCTGGGCAGTGTTCAGGGCGCCTTGTTTGCCTGGCTTTTTTCAGAAACCACTCCTGTCAGTGGTCAGTTATAATAAAGAAAGAACAAAGTTCCTTGATGTATACTGAAAAAAAGCTGCCTGCAGTTCCTTTCAATTGCTCTGTTGCCCAGGCCGGCCGGCCTCCAGCCAGAAGCCAGCAGGCAAAATTTAACAGCCACGCTTCGAAATGTTAGTAGCAGCAATCAATGCGCCCATAACTCTCAGCCCCCTAGATATGGGGCCATCTTTCAATACTACCCCACTGTCATATACAACATTTGTCTTGTCCCACATTCAACTGATTGTGTCAAACTATGGAGGGAGTATATAATACACATATACAATAGCACAAAGAAAGCAATAATCTCCAACCCAGTTTCTTTATTTATTTGAGTGCTATTACAAAGTTTCCTGCAGGAAACAGAAGCTGGGGAGGCTGCGACATGGTCTAGCCCCGCAGTGGACAGCAAAGGAGTCGAAGCCCTGGAGGGCTGAAGGATAGAATGTAACCATTTTCGTTTCAGCCAAGCATTCAGCTTTTCCATTTTTTGGGGAGCCCATCTGGTTTTCCTAAATTCTGGTAGCCCATACTTCTAGTACGTGGAATCTATATTTTCTTTCCAACTTACAAAAGTATATTATGCTAATGCATAGGTATTAGGGCCAGAATGCAATGGGTTACATAAACAGTCACTGACTCACCTTGATTTTCAAGTTCTACTGATTCTTCGACCAAAATGAATCCTACATACAAAAGTACATCTCATTTTGTTGTAACTAAATCAGATTTACAAAATCATAGTGAGATACTGCCGGCATACTTGCCTTAGAGTTTTTTCAAGTGGATTTTTCTATGTATAAAAGCCCTCAAGAAAATAAGTTGGTTTAAAGAAATGATTGCATTTTTCTTTTGAATATACACCTGCCATAATGAGCGAAATGTCAAGAAGTCAATAGCGAGCATTTAATTATTTAGTCACTGGAAAGGCTGATGAGGCATTTAGAGTCCTGAATGACTGGATAAAATAATATTGGGAAGTACTGCACTCAGAGATTTATTATGTTAAATTTATTTATTATGTTAAATAATAGCAACGATTTAAAAGCCGTGATAAAACACCCTCGCAATTAGGATTTTTCTAAAACCAGTTAATTTTCTTAGACAACGATTTCATTTTGTGGTTCTACTGCAGCGTTTCCGAACAACAAGAGCCCACTTTTGCCACGGTGACATGATGAGAAAAATGACAAAGAAAGACCTGGGTTTCAGGAGAGTGGTGTTCTCCTGAACAATCAGAAGAAACGCTTTGTCCAAGAATGTGTGCCAGGGTGCGATTAACGTGGAAAATGACCATCCAGAACAAATAGCGTGGGGAGGGTGAGGAGGTTCTTAACCTAGATGCGACAAATAATTTGTAATCCCCATCCATAACCGAGACAAGGAAGAGTACTCAGAGCAGAGTTAGGCTCCTTCAGAGTGTGTTTCAAAAGATAACGAATCTTGTAAATATCTTCGCAAAAGTCAATTCTCCTCCTGCAGTCAAACAATGCTCTTTGTAACATAGCCACAAAGTACGTGGGGTTATCAGCCACACTGTAATATTTTTATAGCCCCGCAGTCACCGTCTATTCCATAAACACAAACATCCGCGTACCCAGAAAATAATTGTGGATAATTCAATGTTCAGATTCGATAATGGATGCTCAAATAAATATGAGAATTCCAAGCAAATTTGTGCAAATGAAAAAAGATTTCCTCTGACATAATGGCATGGTGCAAGGCTGTGTGTAATGAGCTGTAATTTGTCTGGAAGAGCATTTTAAAGGGGTTGATCCATCCACTGGAAGGCCAGCAGCCGCTCCAACTCCCGCAGCAGCGAGCCGGCCTGCCTCGTCTCAGAGGAAATTACACCGCAAGCAGGCCAAATTTCTGACAACTTCCATAAATTATTTCAGATTTTCATATTTCAAATTTCATCTGCATTCATCATGTGAGTTTGACTGGGGAAAAATGTCTAGGAGGGGCTCTGCTAGCATTCAGTGCAGCAGTCCCAGGAGCCTGCCCTGGGACTAGATAATTTAATTTCGTTTTGATTAGATTATTCTTGCTGCAGTCTACTGCCAGTCTGAAGTATTGTGCCTTCTCTTCTACTTAACCTTCCTGCCCCATGCCTGCTCCAGCCCGCATGCAGCTCTCTGTATTGCAGAATATATTTGAACAATCAAAGTTGGGAGTTATTATTTTGCTTCCCATTGTCCGTCCCGATAAAAGCACACATCTTTCACGGGGCTCCCTCTTCCCAGAAATCAGATTACTTCTTTTTTTTAGTTTGTAATATTGTTTACCATTTTCAGTGGAAAGTGCCCTGTAATTTAGGTGGAAAATCTAAAATCATTACTAAATCTTGGGATGATGCAATAGCCCATAAATGAAGATCATCTTTAAAACAACTATAATCATCACTAGGCGATACCCGAGAGACTGAAAACAGGTAAATAATGAATACGCCCATCCATTAAGCTAAAAATCTATTGGAAACCAAAGTTATTTTTCAACCCTTTACCTAATGGTCAATGAAGGAAACCCTCTGTAATCGGTCTTCAAAAGCAGGAGAGTAGAAATTCAGGATACAAACTGTTGTAAAGACGCAAAAGCAGGAGCATGATAAACTTAGAAAAAAATACTGGCGTGATAACAAAATAGTCTGGGAAACAGACTCAGTAAGGTTCTTAAAAATTATCTTAAGTTAAATTTGAATATGTGAAATGACGATGAGCCCTAAATATAGAGCAGGGGTACCTTGAAATACATAATCACCATTTCCCCCTATTTTTAGAAGATGACTATATTTATGTAAGATTCAATAACCAAGGAACACCAAAAATGCTTGTCGCTTACTAAGTTAGAGGCAGGATTATTAGAAACATAGATAAATAAACAAAGCTAATGTTGCTCTTTAAGTAATATCTATCACTTCCTTTTATTGAGTTTTTTCTTTAAACAATATAAGTTTTTCTGATGCTATGTGTCTGAACTGAGGACTTTCGGTTCTTTATTGTTCTCCATTTTGATGAAAAAAATTGAATTGGGGTCTGTTATATTGAATTTTGTTCAGTAAATATACTGAAATCATATTTTTGTTAGAAACTATCAATAAATCCAGTATAAGAAAAGTAATAAGATACAAATATGAACAGGACCTTTGCAAAGGAAATATTACAAAGAGAGTGCGCCCAGAAAATATATTAGGGAATGTGTTTTTTCCCTTGCGCTAGGAGAAAATGCAGAAAGAAGGACATGAAACTGTGTTATTTTTAATACAGATTCCGTGCTTGAAATAAAAACAATTCTAACCACTATATCACATGATTCAATGAAATCATTTTTCCAGTATTGCAGTTAAAAAAGTACAGTAGGAACACACATCTTTTTTTTCCTACATCCAGATAACTTTCTAAAAAGATACCACACTTGATAATTATGGCTTCCCAGATTATGAAAATTCTGAATTTTTTGCTGTCCATGTTATCTATGCCCACGTGGTATCTAAGTCTCCATTATTTCTTAAAATCGACCTTATAGCATATGTGGCAAAATTATTTCTATTCAGAACTCCATTATATTCTGTCAGTAATAGCTTAGGAAAAAGGGTACAAAGATTCAGTAAAATCTAATTTATTATGGATAAATCTCTTGAGGCAATAGATGGTTTTGTTCTTTCTAGTTTTTGGAGATGTTGGAGGTCAAGAGAAAAACAGTGGACATGTTGAATGCTATCCACCACCGACCCCCCCACTTGTTTAATTGAATTAATACTGTGGGAAAGGGAAGGACCTTGTAAACTGAACTGTCTTGAGGCAACTTCACTCTGTGAAGAGTCATAATTTACTTAGTAATCCTTTGCTCTCCTACAAAGTGAGACACGGGGTATTAGTCCCTTGGGGTGCTGGAAGTTGCCGTGGTGTCCTCACTTTTTTTTTTTAAGTTTATTTATTTTAAAGTAATCTCTACACCCAACGTAGGGCTCGAACTCATGACCCAGAGACCAAGCGTTGCATGTTCTCCCAAATGAGCCAGGCAGGGGCCCCAGTGTCTTCACTTTTGCATGGAACAATATAACCTGGAAACAAGCATCTTAAACCCAGAAAACTTTAATGACATGCACTATTAGGTTAGATCTTTGAACTTGGATATTAGTAGCAGTTGTTAAATAAGTCCCCAATAAATAAAATGTGGAAAGGAAAAAAATCGTAATTCAGTATTTGCAGCTTGTCTTAAGGTCCTAAAACTGGTTCTAATAAAATTAAATGTGTGCATTTTTAAAGTTCTATCAAATCACTCTCTTGAAAATCTTTGACTTAATGTTGAAGCCACTGTGCCATTTGGCAACGAGGACTGGCAATTAAGCTTTTTGTACCCAGTATTCAAATTTGAGAATGTCACTTTATTACTTTGATTTTTAATTATGGACCATGTCAGCAGAAAGCCTTTCATTGAGTGCAGTAAAAGGAAAAAAAAAAAAAGAAAGAAAAAAAGAAAAAGAAAAACAACCCCAACCTTGTTTCCTGGAAATGGCAGTCAATGAAGAGAAAAGCGGCATTCCTAGAAATGTCTAATTTATGACTGAAGCAACAGCCTCCTGTGGGCCATCACCGAGGCGGTCTTAAACAAGGATGGAGACTTGGGGGAGCGTTCATACGGCCGGGGGGGCCTTCGGCAGCAGCACAGTGTGGGCTTCTGATGCCTAGGAAGAGCCTAACCACTTCCAAGCTTGTCAGCTGAGCTCTTGAAGCAACGCGGTTAATTATGTATCTAGGCACAGAAGGGCTAACTTACCATTTTTGATAGAGTGATTTTGTGTTGCTCTTACAAAAACTTAGAGCCTTGTTGTGATGGGCCATTGTCCCAAGATAGGAGCATTCCCGCTTTCAGCTAAACACTTTAATCCCCTTCCTCCCCACCCGCCCATAATTTAGATGTTGCTACATGGCCTCCATTGCCTAAACTCCAGGGTCCCCATTCATACTATGAGTTGTGTTGTCTCATTTTCATAAAATACAGTGGGGATAGCGCCCCCTAGTGTCGGGGAACTCAGAGGCTCCTGTGAAAGCCGGGGAGGAGAGAAGACAGAAATGGGAAGAGAGAACAGTTGGGTTCCAATTTCCCTCCCTCCAGAGCAGCTCCAAACGTTCTCTTCCACTCCATGCGGACTTTTCCAATGTGGAGAGCTACTTACTACCCGTCCAGATCTGCTTAGACGAGGGAGAGGGAGCATGGGAGGTGATCTCTCATTCCCATCTCTCCCATGTTCTCAGAGACCCTTAGGTTGCTAAATCAGGCATTTCTCCAGGTGTCTGAGCGGAAGCACTGCATTGGAAATGAGCCCCAGAAGACAAATGAACCCCAAAGTATCCTCTTGAGAATCAAAAAGAGGCTTTCTCACCTTCAAGGAGACGTGTTTAGGCCAGAAAAACCTGGTTCCTCTCATGGAGGTCTGGACTCCTGGTAGAATTAGCTCATTATTCGAAAAGATTGTTACCTAAGGAAATGTGACAACTGGCTTGAACCGCGAATCCCTTATGACTAAACCCCTAGTTGAGAAAAGAGGCCAAAGGGCCAACAGCGTGGGAGGCAGATCAGAAGAATCTGTCTTCTTGGGATTTACTTTCCTCATCTGTAAAATGGTGACTGGATGAGACTATGTCTTGAGTTGTGAAATGTATTGAAAGTCATGTGAAAGAAATAATAGTCCGAGTGTAGAAGTCTGTGAATTTTAATTTTCCCTTAACCTTAACTTAGAGCAGTTTTGCATTCGTGTACTCTTGATGGTGCTTTCTGGAATGGTGGAGACGTCGTAATGAATTGCAGCCGATGTCCTGGGAAGATCAGTGTGTCAGCCGTGAGAGTATCGTCCGCTGAGAAGGTGGTGTTATGAACACAGTTGGTATCTGATAAACCAGAAGACCTCTAAGGCATCTTCCTTCAGTGTGTGACATCAGTGTGACAGTCAGTGGCCACAGGTCGGTTCCTAGACACACCTGTAAATCAGGTAACTCGCTCTTGGGTATTTCCCTGCTCTTTGCTTATTTGGCATTTCACCTGCCCTTCGCATGTACCTCGATGCCTTCCCTTCTGTCTCTGTCCTCAGCCTGCACTTGTCTTTGCTCCTTCCTTTCCTCAAAATGAAATTGACTTCTTGCCTGTGGTGTACCCCAGGCCAGTTTCGTAAGGGGTAGTTCCTATAAGCTTGGTAGTGCTCAAGATTATTTTGGATAGTCCTTGCACAAGCATTTGACAGGTAATAGTTAAGTATTTATTTTAAACTGCATTAGAAGCTTAATTTCTATATGACAGTGGTGAATCTGGGATATTACGGCTCAGGGCAAAGCTAAAGCAAGAATATGCATTTTCTAGAAAAAAGTCAATTTAAATGAAATATTGAGTATATAATAGTATAATGATACCGCACAATGTGGAAGAAATCATGAAGGTGGTATATCAAGGACTGAAGTCGGGAAACGTTTGGATAGATTAATTTTTGCCAAAGAAATAGAAAATTATTTAGTAAGCTTTATTCACACCCCGAGTAACAGTGAAGAGCAAAATAACAGTGGCCTTAAGTGAAAGAAATGGGAACCCCAGTAATATTCTGGATATTCTAGTCGCCTTCGTGTGACAATTCCAGAATTGCTGTCTGTTGTGTCTGCTAGCTCTTGTTCGTGGTGTCTTGAACATGCGTGTTCTGTGATTGCTTTTCTTTTCCTTTCCTTTATTCTCTTTCTTTTCTTTTCTTTTTTTCTTCCTGTTTACTATGAGCACTTACTCCTTTGGTAATTCCTTGGAAATTTCTTTGAGGATGGTTTGCAGGATGATTGTTTCCGTTTTTCCCCCTCAGTTCCTTGAATGAACTGCTCGTTCAGAAGACTTTATTTTATTATATATTTTAAGGATTATATTTATTTATTTGACAGACAGAGATCACAAGTAGGCAGAGAGGGAGGCAGAGAGAGAGGGGAGAAGCAGGCTCCCCACTGAGCAGAGAGCCCAATGCAGGGCTCCATCCCAGGACCCTGAGATCATGACCTGAGCCGAAGACAGAGGCTCGAGCCACTGAGCCACCCAGGCGCCCCCAGAATACTTTAAACTAACTTCTGGGCTTGAGGTTTTTGTTTTGTTTTGTTTTGTTTTAGGGTTTTATGTATTTATTTGACACAGAGAGAGAGAGAGCACAAACAAAGGGAGAAGCAGGCAGAGAGAGAGGGAGAAGCAGACTCCCTGCTGAGCAGGGAGCCTGGTGCGGGACTCAGTCCCAAGACACTGAGATCATGACCTGAGCCGAAGGCAGACTAATGACTGAGCCGCCCAGGCTCCCCTGAGCTTGAGGTTTTCCAGACCTCTAAGGTAATGTACATTTGAGCTCCAAACCAGCTTTTGGTTATGAATGATAGAGGGGGGTGGGGGGGTGGGGAATTTCTTCTTAACCCCCTCCACTCAGTGCCAAATTTCACAAAAGACAGTTTTCTCACTATTGTTTTCTGGAATAAGTTTGTTTCTAGTTTCCTCTCACTTGGGCACTTTGTCTCTCATTCCCCAGGTCTCATCAGGCCGTGAATTTCCAAGCCACAAATCATGCGGGCTCAGCAAATTCTTCCTGGGGGAAGTTCACTTCAAGACCCTAAGTACTTCTGAATTCCTGCCTTATTAGTTAATTTTGGCCTCTGAATATTCCTTCCTTATTTTACTTATTGATATATTTAAAAATTAAAAAAAACTTTATAGACTCAAAATGGATGAAGGACCTCAATGTAAGAAAGGAATCCATCAAAATCCTTAAGGAGAACACCGGCGGCAACCTCTTCGACCTCAGCCGCAGCAATTTCTTCCTAGGAACATCGCCAAAGAGCAAAAATGAACTATTGGGATTTCATCAAGATCAAAAGCTTTTGCACAGCAAAGGAAACAGTTAACAAAACCAAAAGACAACTGACAGAATGGGAGAAGATATTTACAAATGACATATCAGATAAAGGGCTAGTGTCCAAACTCTATAAAGAGCTTAGCAAACTCAACATCCAAAGAACAAATAATCCAATCAAAAAAACTTTATAAGAATGCTCACAGGTGGTTGGGGGAAATGTAAATTGGTACAACCTCTTTGGAAAACTCTTTAGCAGTGTGGACTAAGGCTAAACCTATGTGCATCTTATGACCCAACAACTGCATTTTTAGATATGTACCCAACAGAAATACAGATGCAAATCCTCCAAAAACACTTGTAAGAGTGCTCATTGCTGTCTTCTCCATAATAGCCTTAAGCTAGGAAGTATACAACTTGTCATCAATGGGACACTGGCCAAATCAACGGGCATGTTTATCTTCTGTTTAGTATTTATCCCCTTGTACAGAGCTTGGGAATGAACAAACCGATTGGGCAATAACATGCACGTGTCTCTCAAGCATAATGAAACAATCTAGATGCAAAAGAGAACATACGGTGTGATTTCACATGTATGAGAATTCAAAATCAGCAAATTGAGCTATGCTGTTGGAGGCCACGGTGGTGGTTACTCTTGGAGGATTAGTACCTGGAAGGGAGCACAAGAAAAGTGCCTTCGATGTTGACAACTTAGTTCTTACTCTGGCTGCTGGTTCCACGGATCTGTTCAGTTTGTGAAAATTCATTGATCCGTACACCTAAGATATCTGCGTGTTTCTGAAGACATAGTATACTTTTCTAGACAGGATAAACACTTTAGGGATCATTTTGAATTCTTTCTAGTGGGAAGAATGGTCAGACACGTGCTTTGCCATCCTGCAGGCAATGAGACAGTGTCTGTTGGGCTTGTCATTGTGTCTCCAGCACCCAGCACAACCCTAGACCCATAGTTAGCGCTCAATAAATATTTGTAGAAGTCACGTGATTAGAGCTTATTTTTAAAAAATTATTTACTTATTTATTTCCAAAGATTTATTTATTTATCTTAGAGAGAGTGGGGAGAGGCAGAGGGAGAGGAAGAGAGAGGGAGAGAGGCAGATTCCCCGCTGAGTGGGGAACCTGATGGGGGGCTCCATCTCAGGACCCTGAGATCGTGACTGAAGCCAAAATCGAGAGTGGGCCGCTCAACAGACCGAGCCACCCAGGCGCCCCTGGAGTTTAGTTTTTTAAAACACATAATTACCACTTGACAAAAAACCAAAAAAACAAGACACAAGAATAACTGATACATGCCTTTAGAAATACAATGGCTTATTCGAAAAAATGTGGACTGAACAGATTATACTTCTTTATTCCTTCTCAGAAAATTATGGGATAAGTGAGGAAGGCTCAAGTCGTTTCTCAATTTAAAAGAGGACAGAATGCTCCTCGGATTGGGCATGGATGAAAGGAATTCTTAAGTAAGTTCTTTTTATTTTGGATGTTTTGCCCTTTGAGATGTCAATTCCTTGAACAAAGAGTAAAAGTAATTTCTCTAATGGGAAGAAACGGAAAAAAAGAGTCTTTAGAAAAGTTCAAATTATATTTAGCAGTGAAGGACATTCACTTGAGGAAGTTAAAGCTTGTAACAGAAAATGTTATAGCTCTGCAGGGAAATCTCAGTAAGTAGCTGTGTGACCTTGACCAAGCCTCCCATCCTCTCTGTTTCCAGTTTTCTTATTTGCAAAACGAGGAACAAGCTCTAGGTTTCTTTCAAAACTAAACTTCTATAATTGTGCAATCTCATCTTATTGTAGGAAACATTGGCTCAAATTGTTTCAAAAATATGAATTATAAATCATTAAAAGGGAAAGGTGGTTTTGTTAACTTCAAAGTAACAAAATACGATATGATTTCCGATCAATTTTATGTTGCTAAATAGAGACCTTTTAAAAGGGCTTGATTAAAGAGGATTTGTAACTAGAATATTAATTTTTTTTAAGATTTTATTTATTTATTTGAGAGAGAGAGAGAGAGAGCGCGCGTACACAGGAGCACACAAGGGTGGGGGGGGGGCGGGAAACAGACTCCCTGCTCAGCAGGGAGCTGGCCCAGGGCTCTCCAGGGTCTCAATCCTAGGACTATGAGATCATGACCTGAGCTGAAGGCAGAGGCTTAACTGACTGAGCCACCGAGGCACCTCTAGAATATTATTTGTTTAAATTTTCCTCAGGGGGCACCTGCGTGGCTAAGTCGGTTAAGAGTCTGCCTTCAGCTCAGGTCATGATCCTGGGGTCCTGGGCTCTCGGAGCGCCATGTTGGGCTCCCTGCTCGGTGGGGAGTCTGCTTCTCCCTCTCCCTCTGCCTCTCCCCACCTCATGCTCTCTCTCTCTCTCAAATAAATAAATAAACTCTTTAAAAAAAAAATAAATTTTCCTCAGTATTTTGGTGAGTGCATCATGGCAGAGACAGCTAGCTGTCCCCTGAGCCGGTTTCCTCTTCCTGGGCACATAGCTAGACGCTGCCTCCAGCCTCCTTCGCAGTGAGGCAGAGTCACACGCGCTCTGGCTGAGGGCGCATTAGCAGAAGTGATCCACACTGCTTCTAGGCCTGGCCCCGTGAGCACCTTGTACCCACGATGCTCTAGGCTCTTCCCCTCCCTCGGAAGCCTCATAACCTTGGAAGCCACACGTTGACCGTAACAGGGCCACAAGCTGAAGGGATTCTGGCCCTGAGTTATCACTTGGAGGAAAGCTGCTGAACAATCTGGAACACCTGTTTTGTTCTTTCCACGAGCAGGAAATAAATATCTGTCATGTCTGATTGATTATATAGTCTGAGCTTGCAACTATTAATGTACATTTAACTAAACAAATGAGAAGTTGCAGATTGATAAGAATACTATTTCTCGGTTTATAAAAATTCATTGAGCTGTACGCTCGCAATATCTGACTTTTTTTCTGAATGAATATACTTTTCTACAAGGGGAAAAACTTACTGTTCAATTTCTGATGTTCCCAAGCAAAACAATAAGAAAATGGCATTTATATTTCTATAAAGAACAGATTTTCTAACAAGATAAAGTATTGCCCTCCCAACGTTCTCCAGGAACTGGACTGGTGGTTGTAATATTGGCATTAGGAAGACAGCAGAGTCTGGGGGAAAGGCCTGGGACTTTGCATTCAATTAAATTGAGTTCAAGTCCTGGTTTTATCACCCAGTGCCTCAATTTTCTCATCTCTAAAATGGAGCTAATGGTATGTACTTTGTTAGACTGTTGTTAGTAAAATATATGGCTGGGACACATGGGTGACTCAGTGGGTTAAGCGTCTGCCTTCAGCTCAG
This sequence comes from Martes martes, assembly GCF_963455335.1. Taxonomy (NCBI): domain Eukaryota; kingdom Metazoa; phylum Chordata; class Mammalia; order Carnivora; family Mustelidae; genus Martes; species Martes martes. Next base: position 173,603,624 of record NC_137889.1, on the reverse strand, counting down.
GTCATGATGCCTGGGTCCTGGACTCGAGACCTGCACTGGGTTCCCTGCTCAGTGGGGTGGCTGCTTCTCCCTCTGGCTGCTTGTCTCACTGTTGTGCTCTCTTTCTCTCTGACAAATACATAAAATCTTAAAAAGAAAAACCCCAACCGGGGCGTCTGGGTGGCTCAGTGGGTTAAAGCCTCTGCCTTCCGCTCAGGTCATGATCCCAGGATCCTGGGATTGAGCCCCACGTCGGGCTCTCTGCTCAGCGGGGAGCCTGCTTCCCCCTCTCTCTCTGTCTGCCTCTCTGCCTACTTGTGATCTCTGCCAGTCAAATAAATAAATAAAATCTTAAAAAAAAAAACAACCAAACAAAGAAACATATGGCTAAAAATGTGACGTTGAGGTTGGGTGGCTTAGAGCTGAATTCTGGCTCTGTCATGTAAGACTAGGTTGGATAAGATATTTCAGTTCTCTGGGCTTCAGTTTCTTCATCTGAAAGATGGGGACAATGGGACATACCTTGGAGAGTTCATGTGAGAACAAAATGAGTTAATACAGGCAAAGTGCTCATAGCAGGGCCTGCCACAAAAAATGTATCTAAATGTTTATTTTATTGTTAGTGTTGCAAGGATTAACTAGAATATGGACAAAAATTTCCCCTCATTTTGTAGACACTCATTAAATGCAATAATGCATTATTCAAAGATGTTTGGTAATACTTGTTTGTAGATAAAAATGATATGAGTTTAGTTTGACACTTCCCACATGATATCCTATCATCCAGAAATTTCATTTTAACCCATTTCAGTTTATCCAATATGTGCTGGTCTGATGTGAAATAATTTGATTCCATTATTTAACAGGTTATTGCATTGAGAAAAAATAAAGCATATAGAAAGAAATCTGTCTTCTCCATGACTGAGAGTTGGGTACGTATGTGTCATGTTTCCACTCCTCATTTTTGGAGATACACCAAGCCCCATGCACTAAATTCTTATGATTAAGGTCAGAGATGCTTGTCCCCTTAGCTGGGAATGATTTGATAGAATCATCCTTCTGCTAGGCCAGACTATCCTTTTTGATTATGTCTTTTATCAGTAAAATATTTTTAAGCATGCACTCTCAAAATTATATATAAATGATATATGCTTAGTATTCATATGAAAGTGTATGTACTTATAAACTATACACTACACTTCTGACATAGTATTAAGTTACAATACGTACTAGGGGAAGAGAGGAAAAAATGAAACAAGACAAAACCAGAGAGGGAGACAAACCATAAGAGACTATTAATCCCAGGAAACAAACTAAGGGTTGCTGGAGGTGGGGGGCGGGAGGGATGGGATGGCTGGGTGATGGGCACTGGGAAGGGTATACGTTATGGGGAGTTCTATGAATTGTGTAAGACTGATGAATCATAGACCTGTATCTCTGAAACAAATAATACATTACATGTTAATAAAAATAAATAAATTATAAAAAAGAAAAAGAAAAAATTACAATACATACACAAAAGTAAAAATTTTAGCATGATGAAATAAAGGAGATTACTTATACTACAAGATACATGTGTTGGCTTCATAGAATTAGTAATCATAGTATGTCAAGTCTCAATATATACTTAGGATGAGAGTCAGTGTTAATGAGAGTATATGTTAATCTATATTTAAAATAGGATATTTCTGGGGCGCCTGGGTGGCTCAGTGGGTTAAAGCCTCTGCCTTCGGCTCAGGTCATGGTCTCAGGGTCCTGGGATCGAGCCCCGCATCGGGCTCTCTGCTCAGTGGGAAGCCTGCTTCCTCCTCTCTCTCTCTCTGCCTGCCTCTCTGAGTACTTGTAATCTCTGTCTATGAAATAAATAAATAAATAAACTTAAAATGAATAAATAAATAAATAAATGTTTAAAATAGGAAATTTCTTGGGGCACCTGGTGGCTTAGTCGGTTAAGCTTCTGTCTTTGGCTCAGGTCATGATCTCGGGATCCTGGGATGGAGCCCTGTGTTGGGCTCCCTGCTCAGCTGGGTGTCTGCTTGTTCCTCTCCCTCTGCACCTTCCCACCACCTGTGCGGTCTCTCCCTTTCAAATAAATGAAAAAAAAAAAAAACCTTAAAAAATAATAAGATAAAATGAAATAGGATATTTCTTGGGGTGCCTGGGTGTTTCGGTTGGTTGAGGATCTGACTCTAGATTTTGGCTCAGGTCATGATCTCAGGGTGGTGACTGAGACCCACTTTGGGCCTCTGCACTCAGGAGAGAGTCTTCTTGAGAGTCTCTCTCCCTCTCCCTTTGTCCCTCCCCCCCATGACCTGTGCATACACATGTACTCTCCCTCTAAAATAAATAAATGATCTTTTAAAATAGCAAGGTATTGCTTGATAACTTAAAAATTGTTTTTGTTTAATTGACTTATGTCAGGCCTGAGTAAACCTTTTTTTTTTTTTTAAACTAGGCTCCATGCCCAACGTGGAGCCCAATGTGGGGGTTGAACTCAGGACCCCAAGATCAAGACCTAAGCCAAGATCAAGAATCAGGTGCTTAACTGAGTGAGCCACCCAGGTGCCCCTGAGTAGATCATCTTAAAAAAACAAAAATAAAAACAAAAACACAACACCTCGTGTTGGAGAGCCTTTCTAGGAGCAGAGGTAGAGTGAATGCTGCCATTTCCAAATTGTTTGTGCCTGATTCGTTAGTGTTCTCTATAGTTAGCGATTTCTCCCTTCAAGGTACATTCCCATCTTTCTAGTTTAGTCAAAACTAGAAAATATTATCCGTATCCATTAAACTGGGCATACTGTAGAGTGCAGTATACATCAATAGGCCACCAGCAAACAATCTTGGGAAAAACCCTGTGAATGCTCCTGCCCTTTCCCTGGGAGAGACCTATTAAACATGAGAATCTCCGACAGAGGGACCAAATGAAGGCAGCGATGCCAGTCCATATTTTATATGTTACTTAACGTAAATTTCTGGCTCTTAAAGCTAAAAAATGTAGGTACGGGCAGAAGTTGTCATATTTTCTTTTCGCATATCCAGAGGACCACAGGAGGTCCTCACCTCAGATTGGTCTGCATGGGGTGTAGACTGCCCTGATTCATTCTCTTGCAACATCCCGGCTAGGGAAGTAGTTGAATAGTTTTCTTCTGTGTCAGAGAATATCATCCGTCTTTGGTGGCTCTGAAGAAAGTTTCCTTCCTAATGGGTGAGAGAATTTTACATTCTGTGGTATAATACTTGTAGTTGACACCTTAGCAATGGAGTAGGAGAAAGCTGAGCCCCAGGGTTAAAAACTGACCCAGGGAGGCTGGTGAGCACAGTGACCAAGAGCCTGGCCTTGGGCATGAGTCCAAACTTGATCCAGGTCCTGGCTCTGGTGCTTACAACTGTGTGACTTGAGGTAAATTAATCCATCCTAACTTCAATTTCCCCATTCAGAAAAAGTGGTACTACCTACTGCATTAGTTAGGATACGTGACAGGTAGCTCTGTGTGTGTGTGTGTGTGTGTGTGTGTGTGTGTGTATGACAGAGACAGAGAGAGAGAGAGCTCAAACCACAGTGGCTTGAAACATACAATTTTATTCCTTTTTCATGTTAAATTTCATGTACGCTGGGTTCCGAACTCATGATCAAAGTTTCCGTTGTTGCTCTTATGTCTCATTTGAACCACAGGAAGGAGGAAAAGAAAAAAGGAAGGCACACTGCTTTTCTTCCAAGAGCGTGAGTTGGAAGTGGTTTAAATCCCATTGGCCAAACCTTAGCGGCAGGGTCACAACCAACTGCAAGGCAGCACGGGAAATGTAGTATTTGCTGGTGGCCATGGGCCTAGCTCCAGTTTTCTAATTACTAAGGGAAGTCAGGAAAAATGGTAATTGGGACACAGCTAGCTGTCTCTGGAAGACCTGTCTCTCAGGATAGTTGTGGGGATTAAATAACATCATTTACCACAGACATGGTCTCATGGCTAAAAAACAAACCCGGACATCACTATTATTATCAATCTTTGAGTCTTTCGTTTTCTCTTAAGCAAAATGAATATTGATTGATTCCTCCATTCTGTAAACAGCTTTGAGTACTGAGCTTGTGTCAAGAGCGTCCTGCCTATCTCATGAATAGTAAGTGTGGAAACCCTAGTGACGTAAGTGGATGGGCTTTAAAAATATGTATGTATACGTGTATGTATTTATGTATTTATATTTATATATACATTTATTATTGTTACTCGTTTGCAAGGAATCATTCATCTTTCATGTTAGGATTTTCTATCTTTTTTTTTTTAAGATTTTTATTTATTTATTTGACAGACAGATCACAAGTAGGCAGAGAGGCAGGCAGAAAGAGAGGGGGAAACAGGCTCCCCGCAGAGCAGAGAGCCCGATGTGGGGCTCGATCCCAGAACCCTGGGATCATGAACTGAGCCGAAGGCAGAGGCTTTAACCCACTGAGTCACCCAGGTGCCCCTTTTCTTTCTTTTTTTTTTTTAAAAGATTTATTTATTTCAGAGAGAAAGAGTGCACATGAACAGGGGGAGGGGCGGAGGACGAGGTGGAAGAAGACAGGCAGACTCTCTGCTGAGTGGGGTTCGATCCCAGGACCTGGAGATCATGACCCTCGTGAGCAGAAATGCAGAGTCGGATGCTTTACCGCCCAGGTGCTCCTCATGTTGGGATTTCCTGAAGGCCTCGTATCACAAATGGAAAAAAGACTAAAAGAGACGTTCTACTATTTTTACCAAGGATATGAAAAATAAAATCCCAGGAAATAGGCTGATGATGGGGAGAGCTCATGGAGCTGGGGACGACAAGCAATAGGGCCAAACGGAGAAGCCCTGGATGGAGGATCTGAGCAGACGACCCGCATTAATCAGCTTGTGTTGCGTAACTCCCAAGTCCGTGTTTTATAACCGGGCTTTTTTGTCCCAGATCTATGGGGTGGCAATAGCTCTGCCCGGTTCTGCCAGGCTCTTCTTGGTTTTGTTCATGTCTATTTTTTTAAAAAAGATTTTATTTATTTATTTGTCAGAGAGAGAGAGAGAGCACAAGCAGGCAGAGTGGCAGGCAGTGGGAGAAGCAGGCTTCCCTGCTGAGCAAAGAGCCCGATGCTGAACTCGATCCCAGGACCCTGGGATTATGACCTGAGCCGAAGGCAGACGCTTAACTGACGGAGCCGTGCAGGCATCCCTCATGTCTTTTCATTCTAATGCTTCTGTCTAGGGCATGTTATGGGGGCGGATGGCAGGTGTTTAGGAGGTCAAGCTATATAATGCAAATGCATTTGGAGCTTTTATGTGTTTTCTTACAGCTTCGTTGAGATATAATTAACACATAACATTATACAAGTTCAAAATACAGAACGTGTTGATTTGACACATGAGTATATTCCAAAACGATGATCCCCATAGCACAGTAGCATCGGCTAATGTCTCCGTCCCATCCCACTGTTACCGTTTCTTTTTTGTGGTCAGAGCATTTAAGCTCTACTCTCTTAGCAACATTCAAGTACATGACACAGTACTGTTAGCTGCTGTCACCGCTGTATATTAGATGCCCAAATCACTGGATAACTGGAAGTTTGACCTTTTAGGATCCCATATATAAGTCCTATCATATAGTATCTGTCTTTCTCTGTCTGACTTATCTCACCTAGCATAATGCCCGCAAGTTTCATCCAAGTTGTTGCAAATGGCAGGATTTCCTTCTTTCTCGTGACGGAGCAATATTCCACTGTGTGTGTGTGTGTGTGCGCGCACCCACATATCTTTATCCATTCATCCACTGACGGACACTTACATTGTTTCCATATCTGGGCTGTTGTGAGGGACGCTACAGCAAACATAGGAGCGCAGATATCTCTAGCAGATTGGAGCCCCTATTTGGAAATGGCATATCCACTCACATTTTATTGACTAAAGCAAGTCACATGTCCATGTGCAAAGTTAACAGTATAGAGAGGTATTTTCCCTCTTACGAGAAAGCTTTGCGAGGGTAGGACAGGGGTAAAGAACTGTGCACGAGTAATACGGTCTACAGCACCTGAGTTTGAATTCTTAACTGGCTGATGTGACCAAGGGGCAAGGCCCTTAGCCTTCCGGAGCCTCATCCACAAATAGGGATAATTCTCAGAGCCCACATGGCTGCGTTTGTCGCATAAGAGAACCCCTGTAAAGCAGAGTTTCCCAATGGGATGTCACAAATGGATTATACGGGTGGCATGATATTGTATTTTTCAGACCACAGGCCAGCTGGGGGAGGCCTGGAACTTCCAGATCCTCAGCCCGTGACTTCCGGCCGCAAGCAGCCTGCCTGTGTGCTGGCCGCCGGAATGGTATTTTCTGCGAGTCACGATATGAAAAATGTGAGGAAGCCCTGGAAAGAAAAGCTCCCAAATCGTGCCTGGCTCTTGGTTAAGTTTTAAGCCAGGGTCGCTGGTAGAGGGAGAGGAGACTGGGGAATCCCACAGTTTGGCTGGAAATGAAGGCCTCAGTGGGAATCACCGACAGAAGCGAATTCCCCCCCAAACAGCAGCTTCAAAAAACTCCACTGGCTGCTTTGCTGGTTTCCTCTCTGTGACCCTATAGGGGTCATAACCCCTCCTCCCCCACCCCGGCAATTTGAGAAATCCTGGGAAAGAGGATGCGAAGACAATGTCCAGAGCCCACGCTCTGTGTGCCCAGAGTTGAAAGTTGAGTCTAAAAATATGTCTCGCTATAGAACACCAATTGTGGCTGTTTCTATAGGCATTCCGCAGCTTATTACGAATCTCCCCTAAAAGAAATTCCTGGAATTGTGTTCGTCTGTGAGTTGCTGGGAAGACACAGCGCCATTCTTGGTCTGGCAAGTGGTCAAGGCGGACTCGCAGGGGTTTGAAGTGGGAGCTGCTCGCTGCCGGTCTGCAGCCTGAGACTACGAGGCCAACGCTCTGGGTCTCTCTCAATTGAAATCTATCCCAGCTGCTGAGATTTGTCTTTTCTCACTACCGCAGGCGCGAGGATTCTCAGTGTAGACCAAAACCCCAGGGCAACAGCATGAGTCGTTTGCTGATTTGCTAGTTCCCCTCCCCCGCAGCCCCCCAAAATGTCTCTAGTCCTTAGGCTACTTATACTGCTAGACAAAGCATGTCTCCGTTGCTCACGGCAGAATTTCTCTCTTATTTTACTCTGGTATTTCTCTGCTACCCAGCATTGGTATGGTCAGGGGTCCAGTGTCCTAAAACAAATGGAAGAGTTGAGATTAACACAAGGAAATGAAGTTTTTTTTTTAAAGATTTTATTTATTTATTTGACAGAGAGAGATCACAAGTAGGCAGAGAGGCAGGCAGAGAGAGAGAGAGGGAGAAGCAGGCTCCCTGCTGAGCAGAGAGCCTGATGCGGGGCTCGATCCCAGGACCTTGAGACCAGGACCTGAGCTGAAGGCAGAGGCTTAACCCACCCAGGCGCCCCGGAACTCAAGTTTTTAAACTAGGAGAGTTGCATCCAATTTTCGTGTCCTTTCGAAATCATAGCTTTACCACATAAAGTGATTTCCATAGAATGACCAACCATTGGTTTGCTGGGCATGGATTTAACCTTCTTCTATTGTTAACTTCAACAGACATTTATTGAAAGGCTTTTATGTGTGAGATGCTGAAGACACAACAATACATAAGGCATATTTTCTGGCCCCAAGGAGCTTACATAGTGGGAGGAGCCTGTTAAATCAACACGATTCTGAATTTTCCAGTGTCAACAGCGACTCTAATATCTTGTACTGAATAGGAAGAAAAAAAAACCACATAAAATTCTCTGGCAATTAAACAGTACTTTAGATACACATTTTAAAAGTGTTGGTAACTAAGCAAGTCCCTCTCTCCAAGCTCATGACTTATAATGAGAGTCTCCTGTTACGTCTCTGGGGAGGAAGAAAAAGCAGTTGGTCAGTATTGTTGTGAAGGGAACAGGGAAAGGGACGTCGTCCTCAGACTGCTGCTAGGGCTGAGAGGGACCTAAATTGGTCAGGCTTTCAGGAACGTCAATCTGGTGATGTGCAAATGCCCGACAATGGGAGATTCTTTAAGTTGTGGAACATTCCACAAGGGAATACTATGTGAACCATAAAAATGGTGCTCCAGATAAATCATGAAATGGAATATGTTGTTGACTGAGAGAAATGCAAAACAGTAGACACAGTATAATTTCAATGGTGTAAGTATTTATATGCATAGACAAAACTTGGCAAACAGCATTGTGGCTATGTTAAAGGTGGTTATTTCTGAGTCTTGAGATTACAAGTGATTTTTAATTTGGACAGCGCTTTTCAGCACTTTTTGAATTTCCTACAAAGACCATGTATTACTATCATAATCAGAGATTGGTGGGGGGGAGGCTTTGGGGTTTTGGTTGGTTTTGTGTTTTGAGAAATAAAAGAAGTCTGGATCAGGTCATGTTCATTCCGGGCCTTGGGGTAGGGGCACAGAGGGGTGTGTGTGTGTGTGTGTGTGTGTGTGTGTGTGTTTGTATAATTCCAAGTAAAAATATTTACATTATGTGGCAGAATTAAAAACAGAAGCTTGGTAGCTGTTGGGATTTCTACTCATGTAGACTTTTCCAACTAGGCCTGTTGAAGAGACAGCTTCAATTCTTTTTATTTGTGTAAGCACTGAAATGAAAGGAAATTTAGCGCACTCTCAGGGAGAATATGAGCTCAGCGCTTCTAGACAAATCATCTGTCTTTGGTGATTTTTCACTGGAAATCTGGAGAAGTGTTTGCCGGGCTGGTGTTAGAGTTAGCTCATGGCTTCCCTCACGTTATTGAATTTATGGAGTTCAAGAAAGCTGATCTTTAATCTCAGATTTCAAATAAACTTGATTTTTTTTTTAAAGACTGGTTTTTAAAAAATTCGGTATCTACCTTATGAGACTGATGTGCTACCTACTGCATTAATGAGGCACCTTCATTATAAATTTTAAACATACTTGAAAGAAACAGAAAATTATGGAAAGAGCAGCAGTCTTCTATATTGCCCTATTTTCTTCAGATCCACACCCCAATATAAGTATTATAGATACAACTGAAGCTATCTTTGAACCCCCTATCCAATTCTACGTTCCCACCTTCCTTGTTAGAGGTAACTACCCTAGTGATTTCAATGGTTATCATTCCCATGTTATATGTAGTAATTTTTCTACATATTTTGCATCTGTAAACATACACATTTTTTCCTGAGTTTTTTCTCAACTTTTTTGAGGGGTACTTTTTCTAAATTTCTTCAATTTGCTTTTCTTTTTTGGTTGTTGTTTCTGAGATTTATCCCTTTTGGTAGATGTCATTGTAATTTTTTCCTTTTGGCGGCTGTATAATAGTCCAGTGTATGATTATGCCACAATGTATTTATCCTTTCTTCCATTAAAGGACCCTAACTTAGGTTGTTTGCAATTTTGTTTCTGTTTTTGCTGTTTCCAACAATGCTGCAATGAACATTGGTGAACTAGTAACCTTGTGTAGGGGATAAACCCATGAGTGGGATTGCTGGGTCACGGGCTCAGTGCATCTTCAGCCTAATTTGCTATAGCCAATGGCTCTTCCAGGTGGTCTTACCAGTCTATGGTTCCACCCTGAAGGTGTGAGTGTTCTTACAAATCTTTGCAATGGTTGATCATTCTTTAAATTTTTGCTGATCTGAAGGGCATGGCATGGTTTCTCATTGTTGTTTAATCTGACATCCCTAGTTAATACTGAGGTTGACCCTCTTTCTATATGTTTTTTAGCTATTGAGACTTCTTTTCCTGTCAGTGACATTTTTAGATTCTTTGGTTACTTTCTTGGGGAGTTGTTAGTCTTTTTCTTCTTGGTTTATTCTCATCTTAGCTTTAAATAAATAAGAAAAAGAAATCCATCCACCCATTCATTTAAAATACTTTTTGAGTGAAAACTGGGTGTGAGATGCTATGAAAGGAACATGAAAAATGCATAGTCTCTTCTATACAAATATTTGATTTATACTATTTTTGGTGATGCGAAGAGAAAGCTTTTTTAACCTTACATAAGTGTTGTATTAGGATGAACCGTGGCTTCATTTACATTATTTGTTCTTGAGGTTTATAGCAAACTATTCCTAATAATAATACAAAATTATGTGGTTACAATTATTGCTGTGTTGCCCCTTAATTGTCAAAACGAAGCACACATTCTGGAGTCTCGAATCAGAAAATAAAGGAAGATGGCCATGCTCCCCCAAGGTTATCTTATACTCATTATGCAGCAGCACATGTGGATGGTCAGGGGTACACAGAGAATGACTAATGCATTAATAAGGCTTACGTGTACCTCCCACCCCCTATAATTGCATTCCTTTCATTAGCTTTTACCCAGCTGGTCTGAGTTGCACAAACAAAATATTGTGTAAGATCAGCCCATTGATGGTAAATTCGGAACAATTTTTGTAAAACTCTTGCCAAGTTACATAGTGACCCCAGGGTCTTTAAACCAGCCAAAAAAATGTTAAGCAAAAACTGAATTAAATCTATTATCACAAATTTGTGCCCCATAATCTGATGAGACTTCCAGATGTCCAGCCTGAGACCATCTGCTGAATGTCTGTGGGCACACACTCCTGAAACATGTGCATGGATAAGAGTAACAGATCGAGGGCTTGGAGCTCTAAAACTCTGAGCAGTTCCTGCTTAGACATAAAAGTGCACAAGGAAAAACAAGTAAGAGAGGTTTTTTTGTTGTTGTTTGTGTGTTGTTTTTTTTAACCATTATTTTCTTTCTGTTGAATCAATTAGTTACTTTATTCTTGGAGTCTAATGACTTTTTCAACACATAATAAGACAGGCTCATTTCTCTCAAAGATAATGGACTATGTGATTTCAAATATTTTAAAAAGTAATGACAAAACCTTTGGGAGTTAGCTGCTAACTTAGGCTTGGTAATTATTCTGAGTAGCATGTTTTGTTCATTATGGTGTCTCTGTCTTATTTCAGGATTCTGAGAAAACAGAGTCTCAGAAGGAATTGCATCTACAGGAGGTTTATGGGGGGGGTGCTCTTGGGAACAACATTAGTGAGAAAGTGAGGGAAGCAGGAATGCACAGGGGAGAAGCTGGACTGAGGGGCAGTGGCAACAGAGGCCCCAGCCATTACTTCCCTACACGTTGGGTGATGTGACAAGTAATTTTGTGTTGACTTGGTTAGTCTATGGTACCCAGTTGCTCGGTCAAACACCAGGCTAAATGTAGCTGTGATGCTCTTTTTGGCAAGCAATAACATTTAAATCGGTATGCTTTCAGCATAACAGATTACGATCCAATAATGTGAGTGGGCCTCATATTATTGGTTGAAGACCTTAAGAGCAAGACCAAAGTTTCCTGAAGAAGAAGGAGTTTTTCTTAAGATTGCAACACAAAAACCCTGCCTGAGTTTTCAGCCTGCTGGAAATTTGACCTCTATAATATCAAAGCTCACCTGAATTTCCAGCTTTCCCTATAGATTTCAGGTTGACAGCCCCCACAATCATGTGAGTCAAGTCCTTAGAATATATCTCTTTTGCTGTCTGTCCAGGACCCTAGGGGTCTATGTTATGACTCTTCTATCAGGGTTTGCTGTAAACTGCATACTGTGTCTCTTCCCATCACAGTTTCAAGAACTCTGAAGAGTCTAAAACTTTACCCTACATGCAAGCTAATAAGTGAGCCTGCCACAGTTCTATTGACACTGGTAGAAGACAGGAGGCTGCCGGGTCAGAGATGAAGAGCAGTTTATTACTCTCAGCTATAGCACTAGCCAGACGATCAGCATTTTTAAACCAGTTCTCTGAATCCCAATTCCTGTAAAAGTGTCTCATCACACCTATGTCTGCAGTGGCTTGTTACAGAAGAGGGACCCCGTGTTTAGGGAACCCAAATATTTTATAATGCGCAGAAGGCATGCCTGCTCTTTCCTCCAGAGGGAAGTACTATCTTTATCTTCCAAAGCTGTTCATTATACAAACAACTTTGAAAAAAAACAGTCCAGAACAAAGGGCAGATAGCGCCTCATTCACAAAACATGCAGAAACACAAAAAAATCCATGGAAAATTGTCTTTCAACACAGATAGCTCTAGCATATGGCCTGCCGGGTTATGTGGTCCAAATGGCAGAGCTTCCTATGGGGGCCTGGGCCTGCTTCAGAGCCCTGTCCTTCTCTGGGCTCTTCCAAAGTTGGCAGCCTTCCATGTCACCTGGTCAGCTAATTGCGATAATGCTCAAACATTTAGAATATACTTCTTCTAGAACACCCGAAAGCATGAGGTTTTCTTCCCAGAGGTGGAGATAAAAGAAGCACACTTTAGAAAATATGTACCCATACGTCCTGGATTACTGGACTCTTACAAAATTTTTTAATGTGTTAGGCTTCTGAATCTTCACAAGGTTTATCTTTGACTCTCTGGAATGCATGGGTCTTATGAAAGCCTCCACAAAATCTGCTACTTCCTGTTTATCCAGTCTGATGAACATCATGCCATTGATATAGTGGACCAATCTGATGCTTTGTGGTATTTAAAGGTTGTCCAGATCCCTTTGGAATATATTACACACAGCACAGAAGAGGGAATATAGCTGGGGACGAGTCTCTAAAAATATACACTTATCTTTAAGTGTATAAAAATATAGGTTTTGATCCCTCTTCCTTGTATGGATGGAAAGAATCCATTCACAAAGCTACTACACCAAGGATAAGACATTTGGCACAATAGCTGTAATGCATTGATTTTGCATTTTGTTAATTGATCGAGTTTGCAGTTGTCCTCCAGGATCCATCTGGTTTTTGTAGGAACCAGACTGGTAGGTCTGAAGGTATCACTAATCTCTACCATTCTTCGTGGGATGTGAAATTGTTCTGATGCTTTATTTTGGTTGGGTGAGCAAGTTTCAGAGACTTCCATGTGTCTTTCTTCACCGTGACCACTCTTATACCACTGGCCAAGTAACCCATGTAGAACTCTGTCAATTACCAAGTACGTCCATTGTATGTATACACTTGGCGACTGGGGAAATGATCATCAGATGAGCCTTTGGACTCTTTGGACTAACCTAGGCCTAACTTACTTGGATCTCATATGCTCCCACTCTAACAGGGCACTTCTGACAATGTTTGAGAGCCTTAGGTATGGTCCACAAAATCTGAACCTTTTGTCGAACAGTCCTCAAGAATCTTGATTTTTATCTTTGCTCAATATATGGTTACATGAGTCAATGGTCATAGGTCCCTTCAGTTAAGGACCAAAAGAATCATTATTGAATATGTTTACTGTATATTCCATAGCCAGGCCTTTTCTCATGGAACTTATGTCTTCTTTAGTCAATGAATGCTGGATGTGAGAACTCAGATGTACAAAATCAGACAGGGGATCATGACTAAATAGTGGGGCAGCTACCTTTAGTCTCCTGATTATTCATCTTTGATTTTTTTTTTTATTTTATAAATTGAGCAAAACCTTTGGGGGCTACCCATCTATCTTGCCCCTAGGTATTCTGTGTTCTATCAACCATCTTTATACCTCTCTGAGATCAGGTCTCTTTGAGGCCAATTTAACCTCTCTGCCCATTATGATAATTGCACTCATTTTGCTTCTGATTTTTAAGTTCCACTACTTAACCTTTATTATTTTAGGATTCTGTCACCCTCAATGTTATTGATGAGCTCAGTTCTATAACAACATGGGCTACCATTGGTCATTGCCTAGCACAGAAATCGGCAAACTACTGCCCATGTGCCAGACCCAGCCTATTGCCTATTTTGTAAATAAAGTTTTTTTGGAACACACAGCCATGTTCATTCATTTACATTTTGTCTATGGTGACTTTTGTGCTACAACAACAGAATCAAGCAGTTGTGGCCGAGACCATATGGTTTGCAAAGCACAACGTATTTATTCTCAAGCCCTTTATTAAAAAAAGTTTGTTGATGTCTTCTATAGAGGACAGCCATCTCAATAATGTTGGTCTCTGTTGACTGCTCCATTGGTGATTGCTTTAGTAAAGAGGCGTCCTCTGGGCCTTCCCATGGAACATAGTCAGTGGGTACGTTAGGTACCCACTATCTTAGGTAGTCTTTCTTTTTTCCTGAGTCTTTGATTCACTTCTCATCTTCTGCCTCTTTAGTCTCTCTTTAGGGCCCCCTATTGGTAGAACCTAATAAGAACAGCTGTAGTTTATAGTCACCAGGAAGCAGAAATGTATTTTGCAGCAGCCCAAATTAGAGTTTAGAAAGTGAAAAAAATAGATTACTAAAGAGCCCAAGAAGCAGAATGTAAGTGCGAAGATCAGTTTAGAACTCTTATTGTAGTAACTTAAGAAAGGCGATGGCAGGGGTCCCTGGGTGGCTCAGTGGGTTAAAGCCTCTGCTTTCAGCTCAGGTCATGGTCCCAGAGTCCTGGGATCAAGCCCCACATGGGGCTCTCTGCTCAGCAGAAAGCCTGCTTCCTCCTCTCTCTCTGCCTGCCTTTCTGCCTACTTGTGATCTCTGTCAAACAAATAAATAAAATCTTTAAAAAAAAAAAGAAAAGAAAGGCGATGGCAGTAGAGATGGAGAGAGGGAATGGATTCAAGGCACATTTGAAATTTATGTTAACAGTGCTCTATGCAGAGAGTAAGAGGAGAGAAGACAGGGGACTAACTAACTGGATGAGAGTGGCATCCACTGATGTTGGGAACACTGAAAGAGGACCAACTTTGTGGGTGAACAGTCTTGTGGTGGGAAGTGAGTTGGCCTGGGACAGACAGGGAGCAGTTGGGGAGGGCAATTCAGGGTGGTAGAAAAGTCAACAAAAGAACAAGCTAAAAACAAACAAACCAACACCCTGCAATTGTGTTCAGGGGACAGTGGGTCTGCCAGCTTGCCTGGAGGGAGGATCCGAACAGAAAGGAGGGAGAAAGGGGGGGATATAACCACAAGTGTTGTAGCCCACACAGCTGCAGAGCCATTAACATGGTCCTTTGGACATACACTAACCATTAAATGCTTAGCTTGTTTTTCTTTTTAAAAAGTTTTCTTGAGATGTTGTTCATTTAAAGTATACAATTCAATGGTTTTTAGTAGATTCACAGAGTTGTCCTGTCATCACTACAACCTAATTTTAGAATATATTCCTGACCCCCAAAAGGAACTCCATTCCCATTAGCAGTCCATCACCTTCCCTTCCTTCCACCCCCAGCTGAACTTTCTGTCCCTATAGATTTATCTATCCTGGACAATTCCTATAGATGGACTCAGACGATATGTTTTTGTGTCTGTCTTCTTTCACATAGCATGTTTTCAAGGTTCTAAATATTTAGCTTTGAGACTCATGTGTATGTTTTGAGAATGAATGGCTAAAACCAGGGGGAGAATAAAGTTTGAGTTATTTCATCCAAAAAGTGTATTTTAAGTTTTTCTAATGTTTATTCCTTTGAACCATCTACCACAAATGAAAACATGAAGCAAAAAAAATAGCATTTTAGGAGCATTAAGAAAATGTTAACAAAATGGTAAGAGGAGAGGATGGGAGTTTAATTCTTGAGTTTTACGTCATCCCATATTTTGATTAAGATATTGTTGTTTTGTGGGAGAGTCTGGGTGGCTCAGTCGGTCAAGCATCCAACTCTTGATTTTGACTCAGGTCATGATTTCAGGGTCATGAAATCCAGCCCCACATAGACCTCTGTGCTGGCCGTGAAGCCTGCTTAAGATTCTGTCTCTCCTGACTTGTTAATTTTAGCCATTCTGACTGGTATGAGATGGTATCTCATTGTGGTTTTAAACAGCATGGAGGTTCCTCAAAAAGTTGAAAATAGAGCTACCTTATGACCCAGCAATTGCACTACTGGGTATTTACCCTAAAGATACAGATGTTGTGATCTGAAGGGGCACGTGCACCCGAATGTTTATAGCAGCAAAGTCCACAATAGCCAAACTATGGAAAGAACCTAGATGTCCATCAACAGACGAATGGATAAAGAAGATGTGGTATGTATATGCAATGGAATAGTATGCAGCCATAAAAAGAAATGAAATCTTGCCATTTGCGACAATGTGGATGGAACTAGAGGGTATTTTGCTTAGCCAAATAAGTCAATCAGAGAAAGACAACTATCATATCTCCCTGATACGAGGAAGTGGAGATGCAACAGTGGGGGAGGTTTGGGGATAGGAAAAGAATAAATGAAAGAAGATGGGATCGGGAGGGAGACAAACCATAAGAGACTCTTAATCTCACAAAACAAACTGAGGGGGGCCGGGGGTAGGGGGTTAGGGAGAGGGTGGTGGGGTTATGGACATTGGGGAGGGTATGTGCTATGGTGAGTGCTGTGAAGTGTGTAAACCTGGCGATTCACAGACCTGTACCCCTGGGGCTAATAATACATTATATGTTTATAAAAAAATTAAAAAATTGGGGCACCTGGGTGGCTCAGAGGGTTAAAGCCTCTGCCTTCAGCTCAGGTCATGATCCCAGGATCCTGGGATCGAGCCCCACATCGGGCTCCCTGCTCAGCAGGAGGCCTGCTTCCTCTCTCTCTCTCTCTGCCTGCCTCTCTGCCTACTTGTGATCTCTCTCTGTCAAATAAATAAATAAAATCTTTAAAAAAATTTTTTAAAAAATATTCTGTCTCTCCTATCGCCCTCCCCTCCCCTGCTTGCATGCATGCTCTTCTCTCTCTCTCCAGAAAAAAAAAAAAAAAGATGTTGCATTTTGTGAAAGTCTAACTATTTCTCTCTAACTTTATGTTAGCCTGTTCAGTCTTTATCTGGCAGATTTTGATGAGTAAATTAAGAGTCAGACCGCCTCAGTTTGATTCTGGCTCTGTCACATAAGTTGACCCTGGGCAAGTGGTAAGTCATTCAACCCTTCTGTGTCTTAAAGTCTTATCCGTAACATGAGTCTTATCATGTAAGTCTTATCATGTAACATAATAAGAGGACTTCTGTAAAAACTGTATATATGTTGTAAAAATTAAATGAATGAATATAAGTAAAATATTTAGAACAGTATCTGGCACAGAGCTATATTATTATTATTCAATGCCTTTGACATTTATGCTTAAAGAAACCATTTGCCTCTTCCTCTTCTACCCCCTGACAGGTATGTGGAGAAAATGAATAATTAGGCCAGATGGAGGAATCAATTCTTTCTTTCTTTCTTTCTTTCTTTCTTTCTTTTTTTTTTTTTACAAACTCCATTGCAGGGTATATGTTAATGTAGTGGATATCATTCTTGCGTAACCCAATATCCACTTGCCTTCTCTTCCTTAGTACTAGAGCTTGAATTCCAAGCTTGGACAAATCTCTCTTACAGCTAGGTATGGCTTTGTGACCACGTTCTAGATGGTGAGATAAATGGAATTGTTGTGGGGGCTTCCAAGCTGCTGAACAGTAGCTGCCTCAGCTTGTAGGGGCTTTTTGTCCTTCTGTCTTCCTATCTTCTAACCTTCAATTTGAGGTGATGGCGGCAACTCCAGCAGCCATCTTAAATCGAGACGGTGGATGCCATATTGTGAGAATAGCTGCAGAGACAGGAGCCTGTGTCTCTGAATCTCTGAAGACAGCATAGCACTGTTTGACTCCAGAATTCTTTAACATGAGTGTGAAATCAGCTTTTTCTTAGGTAAGTCACTGTAATTTTGCTTATTTGACCTCTGCTATTAGAAGTCCACCTGTCCTGACTCATAAAAGCTAGTTTCTGTATTTATTAACTGATTCTTTATTCATTCAAATGTTTCTTGAGTCCCTACTCTGTGGTAAGTCCTGAAGAGTTCAAGAAATCTCTTGAAATGTTTCCGTCTTCAGGTCATTGGTCTCATGGAGATGAGTTGTGGCTCCTACAAACCCAAATGGAATATTATACAAAATGATTATGTTTGTGTTAAAGTATCTTTCTAGTTTTAAAAATGGAGCTGTCTAATGATCTAAAGATCACAAGTTCAGAGAAAAGAATGAAGATGCCCTGGAAGAACCGTTGGGGATGTAATTGTGGGATGTGGAGACTTCTAGAAATTTGTTTTGATTTTGCTTCCTGCTCCTTGGCTCTGAATTCTTCCCTGCCTCTGCCTTTTGTTGAAGATGACATAATCTCTCACTCTCACCAGCGGAAAGTGAGTTGACCTTTGTCTCTACAACCATGAAAGTTCCCATAAAGCCTTCCATCTTTAAGATGCGAGGGAAGCAGAAGCAAAAGTATACAGGGGATTGTGATGATAATGATCATATGCTCTGTATCTTCAAAATAAAAATCACCAAGTAATCCAGGATGCACACAGTTATCTGGTCAAGTTGCTATTCATAGACATATTTAGGTTAGATCTATCTACACAAAAGGAAACCATTGATGTTACAAAGCTTCAGGAACTCATTCGATAAATATTAATTGAGCATCAACTACAGACTTGGCTTCAGAAATGGGGGGAGGGCAGCACAATCAGAATGGTCCCTGTCCCCTTGTTGCTTAGAGTTTCCCACAGCCCCCTTCCTTCCCCTGATGAGAATCATTCACATTCCCACCCCATCTTTACTTCAAACATACATGTGAATCATACAGAATTGGACCGTTAACACGGAGGTACGAGTAAAACTGCCTCAATTCAACCTTTGACCCAGTGTCACTCACTCTTAAAAATATAACAGATTGGGGCGACTGGGTGGCTCAGTGGGTTAAGTCTCTGCCTTTGGCTCAGGTCATGATCTCAGGGTCCTGGGATCGAGCCCCATATCGGGCTCTCTGCTCGGCGGGGAGCCTGCTTCCCCCTCTCTCTCTGCCTGCCTCTCCGCCTACTTGTGACCTCTCTCTGCCAAATAAATAAAACCCTTTAAAAAAAAAAAATAACAGATTTACGGGTGCCTGGCTGGCTCAGTTGGGGAAGCATGGGACTCTTGATCTCAGGGTCATGAATTCGAGCCCCACGTTGGGGGTAGAGATTACTTTAAAAAAAAAAATGACAGATTTATTTTTCCAAAGAATACCCCCACTTTATTGTACATAAGCCATGTTATACCTAAGTCTTAGGGGAATATGACAGGGATAAGATATGAGCCGCCCTTGGAGAATTCTATACAATAAACATTTGTTTACCTCTCCAGGAAACCACTCTCCCCATGCAAATTAAATCCAATGTGTTTCTGGGGCAAATACTCAGTATCCTTTTTCTCCCCTGTACCTTCAAATCATCCTCACCTATTCAATGTAAACCATATTTACAAGGCAGGTTTTGTTGTTGTTGTTGTTGTTGGTTATTTTGTTTTTCAATATCTGGAGTATAATTGAGATAAAATATGGGTCACTGAATAAAAGAGACGTATTTTTCCTTCAACAAGAAGCCCTTTGATCTATTTAAATTCATCAATAATAGATTAAGCACATTACCATTTTATCCATTTTCCACAACCTCAAATCAGTTTCAAACTGAGTAAAAAAAAAAAAAAAAAAACCCACTACATTTTATGTTTGTATGTCTTTCAAACAGCACAAATTTGACAGGTTGGCATTTGTTTCGAATTCTGATATGGGGGGAAACTGTGTTTCATTGATGTGATAAAAACAAAGAGAAGTCACCAAATTAAAAGGGCTTGCTTCTCTTTTAAGGAAAAAAGACTGGACGTACTATCAACAGTTGTATTTTTCAGTTCACTTTTTTCCTCGTTCTCCCTCCCTGACACCAATCTAATTTGCTCTTGCATTAAATAATTCAGCCCTTTTCCTTTGTAACGGGTTGTATTTGGGGAGATGAAGACAAACTGCTTAGACCTTGAAAACCACATGGGCTCCTCGGATAGATGGCATCTGTGAGGACTCAGAACTCCCTCTACATTCTATAGGGAAAAAACAGAGCCAGGTGCATTTCTTCCCAAATCAAATTAGCTGCAAGATGCCACATCCAATTGTGGCAAATTGATGTGAGAGTTTGTGATGTCTGCAGCCGCTCTTCCAGCAAAGGTCACCACGAAAAGGCACAGACACCGGGCGGGCGGGGGTGGGTGGGGGGTGGCGAGGGGGGGTACAAGCAACTTGTGTTCAAGCCGCTCTGACAATAGCAGGGAAGATATAAAATGCAATCAGCTTTTTGAAAATTGCAGGAGAATCCAGTTGTAAGTATGTATTCTAATTGGATTTACTGTGCCATCATTTACCTCTTTAAGGATGTTAACATAACATTATGTTTAATTGAAAAAATGGGTAGTTAACTATTCAGAAGAGACTCTCCAGCACCCCCCCCACCATGAGCCACAGTCTAATCAGGCAGAAAATATAGGGTGCCCTAATCACATCGCCAGTTTTCACATTTCTTAAATAAAATTTACTTATTTACCACCGAAAATTAACAAAAAATGTTGACATGTGACAAATTTGCCCATCTTGATGGTTGTTTTTAAAGATCTCCCCTGACATTAACAAGTTTACATCATGCTTTATGACATTTAATTAGTCATATTTTATTTAATTAGCATGGTAAGACATCTAAAGCAATTCCAATGTTTTCTGAAATGCCCAAACAGGAGACAGCAGTCCCGTACGTCGTAAGAGACCAGGCAAATATCTGCCCATCCACTCACCCCACGGTCTGCTCTTTGGGCCAGATCTGGCAGGCTGCTCTAGCTGAGAAATGGGACTATTTTAAGATTTCAACAAACTATTTCAGGACCCTCATCAAAGTTTGGCTGTAAAGTGCACGTACTTTCCCAAGCCAATTTAACCCAGGACTTGTCTCTGCTTGGAGGTAAAAATAACGTTATTTGCTGCACCTGGTGAGATTCTAGTAGAACGGAATGTTTTTGTTTTTGTTTTTGAAGATTTTATTTATTTTTGTGAGAGACAGTGCAAGCAAGCATGAGTGGGGGGGAGGGGCAGGGGGAGAAGCAGACTCCCCACCGAGCAGGGAGCCGATGACCAGGGACCAGATCCCAGGATCCCGGGATCATGACCTGAGGCGAAGGCAGATGCCCAACCGACTGACCACTCAGGCATCCCAGAACTGAATGCATTAAATAATGAATGGATAAATAACAGTATTATCTTGGAGGAGCTCGGTTTCATGAAACTGAAATACTTTCTTCTCAATTCCTCATGTACTTTCTTTTCACAACTACCGATGGTTTTCAGAGTGCCAAGACGCTGCTGGAAATACAAGTCTTGAAGAGACTGAGCATGTATGAAGGACTTCTTATGTGTTGGGCATCATGGAGAGCAAGCTCCTGCATTTCATTCTAGCTCACCTCCTAGGAGGTAGGGCGCCATTACCACTCCCATTTGTCAGATGGTGAAATCAAGGCTCGGAGATGCTTCCTAACAGCTGGCAAACAAGTGACAAAGTTAAGGGTCAAAACCAGAGCTTCTAGGAGTAGATCAGGCCCCCTGCAAAATATCACCCACCCCTCCGAGGCAGGTCTGTGCTCCAAGGCAAGACCTCAGCGATGGTCACAGCCAGGCTGCTGGATTCCAGATCCAAAGCGAGAGCGCTCAACTTGCCTACATCTCGGCTTAACTCCTTGCTGGTCAGGAGTTAGGCTGGTTCTACTCCTTTAAAAAAAATATATATATATCTAAACAATTCAAAACACTACAGAATATTCTGTAATAAAAAGTACCCCCAAACCCACAATGGAGTGTTTCTCTCAAATTCCAGAATGTAAATTCTGCTTCCCTCCTACCATAGCCTGGTAGAAAAACCGAGTCACCTGTCCTGCCGCAGTTTGCCCCATTATATTTCATTTTAATGCTTCTGTAAACCCGAATGGTGCCTCCAAACTTAGTGAATTTTTTTCTGTACAGACAGAAGCGGGTTCAACTTTTTAAACTCCAACGAGGAAAAGAATTACCTTTGTTTTATGTAGGTGGGTCAACAAAGATGTCTGAATTAAGGGGGGCAGTGATGGGAGAGGAGTGGGAAATCTGCTCTGTCTTCACCCCAACTTCACAAAGATCCCCTCAGGGGGGTCTTTAAAAACTGCCCACACAGATCTCTTTCAGCTTTGGACTGCTTCCATTTGGAAGTGAGATAAATGTAACTGCATCGCGTTTAACTGAAATATTCCAAAGGATACTTGTCCCCTGTATGTAAGGTGGCTCCCACCGGTTCCACACTCCCCCGCCCTCCTCCAAATAAGGAATGCAGATGTAGGTTTTATGCTAAAATAGCAGAGCTCTAAGTGCATTAGGAAAATCATTTCAATATAGCGTTTACGAATGCAGACGACTTTGAAAATGAAACAAGGCAGCTACAATGGCTGAGGCGCCAGAGATGGAATAAATATCACTTAGCCAATTACCAATTATCCATGCTAATGAAGAATGAGGCAGAGCCCTGATAAATTAAAACCCCAAATAAACCGAATGTTGGTTTAACCAATGAGTCTTCCCCTTTTGCAACAGAGTCCGAGGAACAGCTATAAAAAGATGGATCTGAATTTTACTTCCCCTGCCCTTCCTCCACCTGCCCACCCTCTGACTGTGGTTCTCTGATGGGCAGGAAACCGGTCAAAGGGCAGACAGCTGGAGGGAACTCAAAGGGAGTAGGGGGGGACCCACAGAGTGGAGAATCTGCCCCTGGATAATTGAGAGTTGATTGGATACACAATGGCCTCCTATTGTCCACTTCTCATTTTGGATAAGGGGCCAAAGCCAAGCCTGACATAAGTACTCTTTCCTGGACCTTCCTCTCCTGGGCCAGCTGTGAGCATTCATGGGTGACAGGCGGGTCGGGCGCATTCCTCGCTTCACTCCTCTCCCCTCTGAGTCATCGGAGATTGAGCTAGAAAACTCCAGCCCTACCAGAAGTTTGGTTCTTGCCATTTTGTATCACCTTAGTCTGGGTCAGAGGCTGGGAAGGACTGAAGAGGGCTGGGGAGAAATATTTTTTTTTTTTTTTAATTTCTTTGACACAGAGAAAGAGATCACAAGTAGGCAGAGCAGCACACAGAGAGAGAGCGAGGGGGGAAGCAGGCTCCCCGCTGAGCAGAGAGCCTGATGCGGGGCTCGATCCCAGGACCCTGGGATCATGACCTGAGCTGAAGGCAGAGGCTTAACCCACTGAGCCGCCCAGGCGCCCCTGGAGAAATATTTTTAGATGATTTGATACCCAGAGCTTCAGACTACAGCATTTCGTGGGCCTGTTGTGTCCCTGACTTTTGCCATGCCTGTCTTCCTCTTTTCTTTCTCCCACCCTATGAATCCGTCCTTCATCTGGATTCTTTCCCCTACCGATTAATGCTTTAGTGTTCCACCTTCTCATTCCTGTCCTTTGCCCTATCTCTGCTTTGGTGGTGGTTGTCACATCTCTCGGCCTCACATACATCTTGCATGTGACTGGGGTAATACCTGGTTTTCTGAAGCTCGGTAAGGCCCCCTGCCCAGGGCTAACGTGAAGCCAGGAAGCAACTGTATGGCCATATCATTTGCTCAAATGTCTGAGCCCCTCAAGTGCATCTCTGCTAACCCGGCCTTCTCAGCCTATCATCTCCCCATGTCGCAGCAACTAAAGGGTTAAAGCAGAGCCCAGCAGGGGATGTAGTTGCATCCATTCCGTTTGGTTGGTGCCATTGCCCTGTCCCTTTGCAAAGACAACCTGCCTCACCTCCTCTTAGCTCAGGGGCCCTCAAAGGTAACCCCAGGAACCTACAAGGCTGTGTTTTTTGTTTTTTGTTTTAAGATTTTATTTATTTATTTGACAGAGAGAGACACCATAAGACAGGGAACACAAGCAGGGGAAGTAGGAGAGGGAGAAGCAGGCTCCCCACTAAGCAGGGAGGCCTATTCGGGGCTCCATCCCAGGACTGTGGGATCACGACCTGAGCCGAAGGCAGTTGCTTAACCAACTGAGCCACCCAGGCACCCCAAGGCTAAATTTTATAGGCAGTAGTGGAGGAATAAGTATAAAATGTTCAGTATTTTATATTCAGTATCAGTCTAGTTTGCAGACTAGAAGTTGCTTTCAAGTACTAGGAGCAGGGTTCTGACTTGTCGATGGCTGCAAGCGTGAGAACGTAATATAATTGGAGGACAAGTTTCCCACTTACTTTAGAATTCCAAAACCGGTTCACAGACCTGTGCCTTTGTGCATACTCCTTGCTCTACCAGAATGCCCGTCCCAACCAAGCATGCCTGGCAGACTGCCACTGATCTTCTAAGACTCTGCTCATGTGTCCCTTCTTCTGGGCAGTCTCCAATGACCCTTGTCTCTTTAAGGGGTCCTTGGGTACCCCCAGAGGCAAGCGCCCTTCTTCTCAGAGCACATACCACCTTGCTTTGGTGGTGTCTGCGAAGCCCTCTCTCTCTTCCACTCAGCCGGTGTTCCTCAACCTTGGCAGCACATTGCGAGCACCCGGGGAGTTATAAGACACACCAGCAATTAGTTCTCTGAGATTCTGATTTAATTGGGAAGAGGTGAGACAGGAGGGCTGAGGGATTTAATACTACCTCAGGTGATTCTAACATGGAGCCAAGTTTGAGCACCAGTTGAGGGGCATTCCTGGGGGTCCCTCAGCTTTATAATCTCTATTCCTTGACCTGGTGCTGGGTGATCTTAAAGGACCTGGGGCAGAGGCTGCCAACTTTCCCCCCAGATTTATTTTTCCTTCTCTGGGAGAAGTGGTAAAATTTTTAGCTGCAAGTACAGGGCTAGTTAGGAGAAAGACTTCATTTCCCATCTTCCCCATAGCTAGGAGAGGCCAAGAACATTAACTGTGGTCAATGGGACATGAGCAAAAATAGTGTGGGCAATTTCTAGGTTATGCCCTTGAAAGAGTAGTTGTACACTTCTGTGGCCTCTTTTCTCCCTCCCTGCTGTCTGGAATGCTGTTCTGTGGGTGGCGGTGGGCCGCCTTGGACCACGTGAA
Organism: Martes martes; assembly: GCF_963455335.1. Classification (NCBI taxonomy): domain Eukaryota; kingdom Metazoa; phylum Chordata; class Mammalia; order Carnivora; family Mustelidae; genus Martes; species Martes martes. The sequence goes on along the minus strand of NC_137889.1, from coordinate 173,578,829 downwards.
CAAGAGTGACCTAATAGAGGGGACCAGATCCATGACCCGTGGAACCATGATGCTGCCCTAGAGAGAGATACGGCCGGAGATCAGGATTATTTACAGTCTCTGTGATAGTACCCAGCTGTTAGTGCCTGACTAACTTGGAACAATTTTATATTTTGCTACCAGAAGTCTGATACTCGAGCTTGATGATGCTGGCAGAACTCATGCTAACTCCACTCCAGTCAGGCAGCCAACCCTGTCTCTCCCCAGGAGCATCGACTTGGGGCTCTGATGGCTCCTCATTACTCTCAGGCTAAAAGGCCAAAATCCATGACATGGACCACAAAGCATGGCCTTGTTAGGCCGTGTCTGCCTCTCCAGACTCATACTGCCCTCCCTCCCCTGAGTCTCTACATCCCCATCTCACTGACCTTCTCTTGGTTCCTCAAATGAGCTGCACCCTCTTCCACTACAGGGCATCTGTCTGGAATGGTCTTGCCCCACGTTCTCACGTGGTTAACTTTAGCTTAGCCTGGTGTCCTACAGACCTCATCCCGATGGTCCCTTCCTCAGGTCCCACCTGGCCTCTCTAGGTAACCCCCGTATCAACAGATCCGGAAACTCTGTGAATTCACCACAGCTGTGATTTTGCATTTACTGGGATGGTCATCGGATTAGCAACTGTCTACATCACTACACTGTTAGCGCTACAGGCGCAAGGCCCGTGGTTGTTTTGGCTCACCATTGACTCCCCGGGGCCTACCACTGAGTGAAGCATATAGTAGGGGCTCAGTAAATACGTGTTGACTAAACAGATGGAGATATGAGGAAACCCAAGAAGGTAACCCTTCTCTTCCATTGCAGAACCAGGCAGAGGCAGGAAAGATGGAAAACATAGGGTTAAAACATTAAAAGAAGAGGGATTTCATTCCTAACACTCTTGCCAGGGAGCATCAGCCAACCATGATCTGGCTAGAGGAAAGTTAGCCAAGTGTGATCTCACTAGCCTCAATCCCGAATTAAGTTGTTCTTGGCACTGTAGCCACTGGCTCAGCTCTGGGTGGCAGCATTTCCTCCTTGGGCTGCGATGGCTGGAAGAGCAACAGTACTTGCTCTTCTCTATCTTGTGGGCAAACTCATCGGCCTAAAATCTCCCCTAGGAGAGTTACGAGTTCCTCACCCACACGGTTCCTCATGCCTGGAACGGCTTTCTCCTGTCCTCTTTCCAAGTATCCAAGCTCTCCCCTTCTTTTAAAGGCTCAAGCTTGTTCCATCCTTCAGGAAGTCTTGATGAGCTACAGTAACTTGTGAAAACTCCCCCCTTATCCCTGAACTTCAAGAGTTTCATCAGAAGCATTCAACAGGCTTTAGGATAAGTTGCCTGGCAACATTATTTTTATGGAACTATACTAACTCCCCAAACAGAAAATACATTCATTACGGGTACGAAAGTGAATCTTTTATTCTTAGCACCCAACACAGGGATTACTGCCTAGTAAGCATCTAGTGAAGCACGAAAGTTTTGTTTATAAGAGGAAGGAGGATGATAATGATGATAGGAGTCAGTTTATATTCTCTTCCTAAAGGCTGTTGGCACCTTGCTAACCTGTAATCCTAGACTCCAGAATTAGAGTATGAATAGTGGGTCTTAAGAAAATATTTCACCCCAGGATTGAAAGTTAGGTCACTTCCAGTGGACACACCATGAGGTCTTGAATTTATTCACAGCTGGAGCAAAATAAGGGAGATCAGAATCTCAAAATGGCCCTGGGGCAATGAAAACGCTAAGTGAATTGAGAAAGTCTCCTTGAACTTTATAGTGGAAGGAAAAAAAAAGAACCAGTTAGGTTAAAAAAAAAAAAAGCATTAAACTTGGGTGCTAGGCCCGTGTTCTGTTGTATTCACCAGGTGAGACTCAAAGTCACCCACATTTGACAACCTAATTAAAATACCAAACAAGTTTTTTCAGAACATGGATTAGAATGTTTGCGTTTGTCTGTCTCCCCTTCCTCCCTCTTTCCCACCTACCTTCTTTCCTTCCTTCCTCCCCTCCCTCCCTCCCTCCTTCCCATCCATTCATCAGCCAGCGAGCAAACATACATTGAGACCAGCCCATATGCTAGGCATTATGCCACGCGTGTTATGTAAGAACAGATATTAGTAACAGCAGCAACGAAAATGATGGCTAATATTTTTCAAGTGTTTACCATGTGATATACACATTGCTGTATTTAACCCTTTCACCAACACCTGATGTAGAGGACCATTGATCATGAGTCTCAGCTAGCTGCTGCTTCACTCCTCTTTGAAGTCCAGCCGTTGCCATGACAACCAGCTTCCTACAGGTGCAGCCCGGTGGCGCCTTGGGGCGGCTGCTTTCTTCTGTCCTGCTTTCTGCTCTGGGGTGTCATCGCCTCCAGATGCCCATGGGAGCCAAAGCCAGGTGATAAGTGCTCCCTCCTCTATCCCTCAAAAGGAGAGTTCTAAGGTCCTTCTACACAGTTCTCGGAGGGTCCTCCGCAGGATGGAGCCCCAGCTGCACACAGGGGCCCAGCTCAATAAGTTGTGCTTCTGGGGACTGGCCCACCTTCCCCATTGTACTCTCCCTCATTCCCCTCTTGTTCCCTGTGATCGCTTCCCCCCAAATTCTACGTGCATGAGCCCTTGTCTCAGGCCTACTTTCCAGGGGAGAACTCGAACAAAAACAATCAATATGTCCATTTTAACAGCTGAGAAATGTGGTGGTGGCTCCAGAGATGTTAAACCGTCATCTCAGCTACCTGTAAATGTTACCTCACTTGGAGAAAGGGTCTCTGCACCTGTGATTAAGTTAAAGTTATTTAGACGGAAGATTACCCTGCATTATCCATTGGGCCCCACATGCCATCATATTTATCCTCTGATAAGAGTCATATGATGAGGCGGAGGGAAATCTGAGACACACAGAATGGGAGGTGGTGATGGGGCCACAGCGGAAGGGGTTGAAACAGACTGTCCGCAGTCCCCGGAAGCTGGGGGGGCAGGGCGAGTACGCTCCCCTAGAGCCTCCAGAGAGAGTGTGGCCTGGTTGATGGTCTACCGACACTGATTTTCAGCTTCTGGCCTCCAGAATTGTGAGGGAATATATATTTGTTATGCTAAGGCACCAAATATGTGATAATTTGCTTCAATAGCTGCAGGAAATTGATACAAAGACATTGAGGTGCACGGACCTCAAATCATTTGCCTACAGTTAGTCCCTGGCAGAACCGGGATTCAAACTCAGTTCAGACTCCAGTGCCCAAGTTCTTAATACTTTGCTACCCCTCCTCTCCAAATAGAGGGCAAGATTCCTGCACTGGAGAGCAGGAAGACAACTAAACAAGGAATTATGGCTGATACTGGTAAGGGTGGGGGGTGTCTGGAAGGTGGGGGAAGAGGAAGGCTTCCCTGGACAGAGGTCATTACCAGGTGGCAACCAGGAAACCCTGGGTGGGATGGATCACTACACCAAGAGACACACCAAACAGATTCCTGTCTGCCCATTTCAACCTAGCAATTTCCTTCTTTAATTTCCTCTGATGCTGGGTGAAAGCCAGATCCCCACCAGATCAGTCCAAAATATTTGTTTTGATTCTCCCACCCTGTTACCCAGTGTGGGCTGAAGTGAATTCTCTACAGGATTCTCCCTTGGTTCTGGAAAATTCTCTAGGTCCCCACCGAAGTAAGACATTCTGTCTCTGAAGCCTCCAAGAGGGAATTTATTTGTGGACTCAAGAGTTCCTCAAAGGCATGCCCCACATCAAAATACATGGTCCACGAAATGGGACCAAGAACCTACTAGAAGTGTATGAGACTCCACTCTGAAATGTCAGCTTAAGAGGACAACAGGAAGTGGGAGTATACACAGAGCATGTTGCGGGGTTTGTTTAATGGCGGGTGTTAACTCTTTAACAATGACTTTTCTAATTTGATCATTACTCATAACAAAGTCATAAAAATCCCAACCATTACCAATTAACATTAAGCATAGTTCACTCCTCCAATACTTCTGGGGCTACTTTCTCCTTTTACCCAACAGTTTAACTCTGAAGAAATTCCTTGGATAAGATTATGAGAGAGCCCTGCTGATTCTTCTCAGGGTTCTGGGTGGCATTCTGCTGCTCTTTTATTCCACAAAATGTATCAAAGACCTTTTGCCAAACACTGGGCAGATTTCTGGGGGTACAGAGATGAAAACCTCAGGGAGTCCACAGTCCAGGTAACGAGAGGAATTTACAACACTTGCAAAATCCTATTAAAGGCACACACATGGTGATTTGGGAGGTGAAAGAGGAGGCACACCCAGCTTAGTATGGGACAGTTCAGAGAAAGCCACTTGGAATAGAGGACACTGTGCTGAGTCTTAAAGCAAAAGGCTGGAGTTACCCCCGTGGAAAAGGAGGAGAGGGAGAGGGGGTGTGGGAAGAAGACAGAGGGAAACATGTCAGCTTGGCCTGCTATAACAAAACACCACCGAGGGTGGCTTAAACAACGAACATTTATTTCTCATGGTTCTGGAAGCTGGGAAGTCCAAGATTAAGGTGCTAGAAGATTCGATGTCTGGTGAGAACCCTCTTCCTGGCTCGCACATGCCCACTTTCTTGCTGTATCCTCTTGTGTTGGATAGAGAAGTCTCTGGTCTTATAAAGGCACTAATCCCATCACGGGAGCGCCACCCTCAGGACCTGTCTAACCCCAGTTATCTCCCAAAGGCCCCACCTCTGAGTACCAACACATTGGGATTATGACTTCAATGTATGAATTTGAGGAGGACACAAACTTTCAGTGTGTAGCAGGAACAAGTACGTGAGAGCAATCGGGAGAGAGTGATTGAGAACCAGTGGTTTTGGAGCTCAGTGGGAGCTTACATGAGGTACGCATGAAAGCCTGTACACCATGTTGAAGTGAGACTTCGTTATGAATGTAATAGGGAGTCATTGAAGGATTAAGCCAGGAGTGACATGATCAGATTTACCTTTTAAATGATCACTGTGGCATCAGTGTGCAGAATACATTAGAGTGAGGCCTGACTGGAGATGGAGAGGCCAGTTAGGGAACCATGGCAGTGATCCAGGTGGAGATGATGAAATGAGGATGACAGTAGGGGACAGATGCAAGAGCAATTTAGGATATACAGTCAGCAGAAGGAGTTGGCCTCAGATGAGCTCCAGAAGCTGAGGGAGGAGCTGAGGATGACTTCTGGATCTCCAGCTTGTGCAAACTGGTGAGTGAGTAAGAAGATGTGGGGGGAATAATGAAATGACTTAGAGATATTCTGAATTTGAGACTATTCCTCTCCATCCAAAATGGAGATATTATTTGAAAATCAGTTCTAGATCCTCTTCTCTTCCCAGTCAATACTCTTCTTGGGTAGTGTCATCGTTTGTGAATACCAGATACCATTTCACTAATGATAACCCAAGTCTTTAAATTCTGACTGAACTTCTCCTCTGAAATCCAACATCTTGAATTCAAACACCAATTAAGTATTTCCTCTTGGATGCCCCATCTCACAGGTTAAGTGGCTGCATCCCATTACCAGGGCAATTTATCAAAAGCAGCGCTGCCCAACACAGTAGCTGCTAGTACTATAGGATACTATGACCACAGAGTACTATTGAGTACTTGAAATGTGGCTAGTGTGTCAAGAAAATGAGACAAGGCACAGATCAGGAGAACATGTTTGTAAAAGACATATTTGGATAAAGGACTATTACTTAAGACATACAAGGAACTCTTAAAACTCAACAATAAGAAGACGTACAACCCAATGAAAAAATGAGCAAGAGACACGAACAGACACTTCACCAAAGATGCACAGATGGCAAATAGGCATAGGAAAATTGTTCGACATTGTATCATTAGGCAATTGCAAATTAAAACAACTGTGAGATATTATTATGCACCTACTAAAATGGCTAAAATTCAAAACACAGACAACACCAAGTGCTGGTGAGGATGTGGAACAATAGGAGCCCTTGTTGACTACTGGTGGGAATGACAAATGATGCAGCCACTTGGGAAGACAGTTTAGTAATTTAAGTAGTTTCTTACAAAAGGATCCAGCGATTGTGTTCCTTGGTATTCATCCGAATGAGTCGAAAACTCATGTCCACACAAAAACCTGTACAGATATGTTTATAGCAGATTTCTTCATAAATGCTAAAACTTGGAAGCAACCAAGATGTCCTTCATTAGGTGAATGGATATGTAAACTGGGGTAAATGTCCAAGGAACGGAATATTATTCAGCACTAAAAAGAAATGAGCTATCAAGTCATTGAAAGACATGGAAGAAGCTTAAATGCCTATTACTAAATAAAAGAAGCCAATCTGAAAAGGCTACATACTCTATGATTTCAGGTATATGACATTCTGGAAAAGGCATAACTATGGAAACAGTAGAAGGGTCATTGGTTGCTCTGGGTTAGCAGGGAGAGAAGGACAAATAAGCAGAGCACAGGGGATTTTTAGGGCAGGACACCACTCCGCATGATACTATAATGGTGGATACATGTCACTATACATTTGTCAAAATCCACAGAATGCACCTTATGTAAACCATGGACTTGGGATGATGATGATGTGTCCTTGTAGGTTCATCAACTGTCACAGAAGTACTGCTCTGGTGCAGGTGGTTGATAGTAGGAGAGGCTGTCCATGTGTGGAGTCAAGGATTATGTGGAAAATCTTTGTACCTTCTGCTTGATTTTTAAAAAAAAAAGATGTATTTATCTATTTTAGTGGGGGAGCAGAGGGAGAGAGAGAATCTCAAGCAGACTTCCCACTGAGCATGGAGCTGGACACAGGGCTTGATCTCAGGATCTTGAGATCATGACCTGAACTAAAATCAAGAGTCAGTTGCTGAACTGACTGAGCCATCCAGCCTCTCCTCCATCTGCTTGATTTTGCTGTGAACCTAAAACTGCTGTAAAAAATAAAGCCTATTTTAAAAAAGTGACTAGTCCAAATTGAGATGTAGCTATAAAATAGACCCTGAATTTTCAAGACGTATATAAAGAAAAGTATGTATCTTATTGATAATTTTTATGTTAATTACATGTTAGGAAGACAATATTTGAGAGAGAGATATATATATTTTTTAAGATTTTATTCATTTATTTGACAGAGAGAGACACAGCGAGAGAGGGAACACAAGCAAGGGCAATGGGAGAGGTAGAAACAGGCTTCCTGCTGAGAAAGGAGCCCCATGTGGGGCTCGATCTCAGAACCCTGGGATTATGACCTGAGCCAAAGGCAGCTGCTTAATGGCTGAGCCACCCACGCGCCCCAATATTTGGGATATATTAAGTAACAATGTTTATTGAAATATATTTACTGTTTTACTTTAAAAATGTAGCTACTGGGGCACCTGGGTGGCTCAGATGGTTATGTGTCTGTCTTTGGCTCAGGTCATGATCCTGGGGGTCCTGGGATCCAGTCTCGCATTGGGCTCCCAGCTCAATGGGAAGTCTCCTTTTCCCTGATCCTCTGCCTCTCCCCCTGCTTCTGCTCTCTCTGTCTCTCTCTCCCTTGCAAATGAATGAATAAAATCTTAAAAAAAAAAAAATGTAGCTACTAGAAAATTCTAAGTGGTATGTAGCTTATGTTCTATTCCTCTTGCAGGGTGCTGGCTTAGACTATGAATAAGCCACCGCTAGAAATCAGGACTCCTGGCTTCTAATCCAGGATGAACCATTCATACAGCAAACATATTTGAAATACCTACTCTATTATGATGACTAAGATAGAGATGGTCCATGCCCTTGGGAAGCTTACAGTCTTTCTCTTATTACGGAGATCAGTGTAAGAAACAGTTTTGAAAAGTACAAACCACCATAACAATATCAAATATAACATGAATATGTTCTACTATCTTTCTGCTTTCCAAGTAGGAAGAAGACATGCTCTGATTTCCAGCTGAAAGACATATTAGAAATCCTTACATGGGTAGAAAGTCATGCAGTCCATCCAATAATTGTGATCAACTAAGTAACCTTGAAATGGCATTGATTTTATACCAGAGGGTAAAAAAGAGAGCTATGGGGTCCATACAAATTACAATTTCTAGCAAAACAAGTTCAGGTTGGGAATCCTAGAGCTGTACATAACCAACGAGCTCTGCAAGCGTGTTTTGCATATTGGCTAGTCTTTGCCGTGGTAGTAAAAGGAGAGGTTGGACTTTAGTCAACTTTTCCTTAACCAGTGCTGTTGGGAGATTATGGTAGGAGCAGACAGGCAGAAGACACAGCCCAACAAGGCCTCAAGGGCAGCTTAAATCACACGTCGTTGGCAAGAAGTAGCAGAAGCAGTAGCCACAAAGCAGAAGCAGCTGTGTTTTGAAGGGCAGCTCAACTTGAACCAAACCTTTGGGAGGGCCAAGGAGCAAGGAGCAGGTAACCAGTAGCCCCTGCCTGAATGGATTGAAGGGAAGGCGGAGGCCAGGACCAAGCTTTGTGGCATGCTTAGCAAGTGCTTACCCCAGGGGCCATGTGTCCTGGAAGGAGCTAACCCTGGGGGCTAGAAGGAAATAAGTTGGTCTCTCCTCCCAGGAAGCAATCCCTGACTGTGAGGAGATCCCATTTTTTTGGCAGAGCTTCTCCTACATTGGACGCAATCTGTAAAATGATCAGTTTAAAAAGAACATTGTACTACCTGCCTCCTTAGCGCAGTAGGCAGCGCGTCAGTCTCATAAAAAGAACATTGTACTATTTAAAAACCAATTTTGATAAAATTGTCCAAACTTTTTTGTACGGTCCTGTAAAATTGGGATGGTTAGAAGAATTCATTATAAGAGAACATTTTGTTCAAACAAGATTTTGAATCTTTTGTTCAAAACAACAAAAAAAGAGAACAGAAGAAAAAAAAAACATTTTGCTGCACGGGAATGGTTCTTTGTTATTTGTGGATTTCCCCCCAGTTCAGTTTGGGGCCAGAGTTGGTGTTTGCATAGTGATGAAATACGTAAGATGGTTGTTGGTTTTTTTTTTTTAAAGATTTTATTTATTTATTTATTTGACAGAGAGAGAGAGAGAGAGAGATCACAAGCAGAGAGGCAGACAGAGAGAGAGAGGAGGAAGCAGGCTCCCTGCTAAGCAGAGAGCCCGATGCGGGGCTCGATCCCAGGACCCTGGGATCATGACCTGAGCGGAAGGCAGAGGCTTTAACCCACTGAGCCACCCAGGCGCCCCCATAAGATGGGTTTTAGAGTCAGAGGCCTAGGTTCTGACTCCAGACCCACAGCTTGCTAGCCATGTGTCTTGTAGCAAGTTGCTGCCCTTCATTAGGGCTTTATATCATTTGAAAAATGGGATGATGGTACCTTACCTTAAGAGGCTGTAAAGGGGATCGGATGAAATAATATAGTATGCTAAAATTCCAAGCACAGTGTCAGGCAGCTAGTATGGCTTAATGAATGGTGGCTATTATTATTGCCGTTGGTGTTGTTAATATTTAAGCAAGCCTACTATCTGGATTTTTCCAAAATTTCCTTCCCTCTCTTGTATGCATTCACATGCACACTTCCTCATTTGGTGAATGCAACCGTCAGAATCCGAACTGCAGCTGGAGAGCCTGAGACCTGGGTCAGTTCTATGAGTCTTTGTCTCCCCATGGGACTCTCTGACAAAGGTCAGATTCTATTATTGAGAACTCCAAGAGACTTAAATACATTTTTTACACTTGAGGAAATAATTGCACTATTAAATATGAACTATGGGAATCATTGTGTCTGACTTAGAAACATTTTTTTTTAAGAGCTTACATAATAGGGCTTGAACTCACGACCCTGAGATTAGGAGTCACAAACTCTACCAACTGATCCAACCAGGTGGTTTTTTTTTTTTTCATTTATTCCACAAATATTCCCCAAGCAGCCATCCTATGTCAAGCACAGTTATGGGCCCTGGGGATGGTCATGAAGAAGACCCAAATCCTTCTTCGGAAGACCTTCCATTCCAAGCAAATAAGCATGGGGTGTCACATCAGGGGCTCTGAGAAACAACACAGAGACTAGAGAATGACAGGGTGGGGCTATTTTTGAAAGGATGCTCAGAGAAGGTCTCTCTAGGAAATAGCATTTGAGCAGATGAAGTTCACGAGCATTAGGGAGTGATGAAGCAATCCAAGAAAACACCTGGGGAGGAGTGCTCTAGGCAGAGAGATCAGCAAATGTGACCATGAGGTAGTTTTTGACAAGGACCATATTTGTTGAAGTGAAATTTGCCTCCGTGAGGATGACTGTGTTTATATTCCTTAGAGAATCCTCAGTGTTTGTGGGGTTTTCAATAAAAGTAGAAATTTGGAGGATAATTGGTGAAAGGTAGAAGGAGAGTCTGAGGGAGTTGGACGGGGGGGAGACTTGAGGGAGTGATGAAGTGAGTTCTTTATTTTTTTTTTTTTAAGATTTTATTTATTTATTTGACAGAGAGAGAGAGAGATCACAAGTAAGCAGAAAGACAGGCAGAGAGAGAGGGGAAAGCAGGTTCCCTGCTGAGCAGAGAGCCCGATGCGGGGCTCCATCCAGGACCCTGAGATCATGACCTGAGCTGAAGGCAGAGGCTTTAACCCACTGAGCCACCAAGGCGCCCTGAAGTGAGTTCTTTAAATGGTTTCATTCTCACAAAATGTCTACTTGTAGTTCCTTAATCTTGACATAGTTGATATTTTTGGCAAATAACTCATCGTTGGGGTTGGGGGAGGTGTTGTCTGGTGCACTGCAGAATGTTTAGGAGAATCCTTCATCTCTGCCCACTTGGTACCAGTGATGTTCCCCATTTGTAACAATCCAAAATGTTTCCAGACATGGTCAATGTCTTCTTGGAGGCGAAATCAACTCCATTCAGAATCACTGGTCTACATATGGGTGGAACAAGTATCTGGAATTTTTTTTACTTCAAAAGTTTCATCGTGCACAATTAAGTCTCATATTTAACTCAAATTTGATTGGGAGATCAGCTGCTTCTACTGAGCACCCATGGGCCGAGTGCTTTTCGTGGATAAGCTTTTTTTTTTTTTTTTTTTTTTTTAAGGATTTTATTTAGGGACGCCTGGGTGGCTCAGTTGGTTAAGCGGCTGCCTTCGGCTCAGGTCATGATCCCAGCGTCCTGGGATCGAGTCTGACATCGGGCTCCTTGCTCGGCGGGGAGCCTGCTTCTCTGTCTGCCTCTGCCTACCACTCTCTGCCCGTGCTCGCTCGCTCTCTCTCTCTAACAAATAAATAAATTTAAAAAAAATAAAGATTTTATTTATTTGACAGAGATCACAAGTAGGCAGAGAGGCAGGCAGAGAGAGAGGAAGGGAAGCAGGCTCCCTGCTGAGCAGAGAGCCCGATTCGGGGCTCGATCCCAGGACCCTGAGATCATGACCTGAGCCGAAGGCAGAGGCTTTAACCCACTGAGCCACCCAGGTGCCCCAGTGGATGAGCTTTTTTTAATCCTCACAACAACCTGATGACAGAAATATCACTAGTGCTGTTTTATGTATCGGGAAACTGGGGCTTCTGGAAATTGAGTGACTTGTCCAAGGTCACACATCTAATAAGCAGCACAGTCAGGTTTCAAATCCAGCTTCATTTGACTCCAAAGACCTTCGCTGATATAAACACCTGAGGACCAGAGCAGACGTTCATTTTGGAAGTTTGATTCCTCTGCTGTTGTCTACCTCTGGCTACAAGCATTCAGAAGATGTTCATTGAGTGCTTTCTCTGTGCCAGATACTGTTCCAGACACTGGGTTTACAGCAGTGAACAAAAACAAACATTCCCGCCCATAATGGGCTTTCTTGCTAGTGGGAAGAGACAGATGCAAAAGAAAATAGCTAGGTAAAACATATAGGATGGCAGATGGGATTCATGCTGTGGAGAGGGGCAGTTTTAAATTGAGTGCTGTGGGGTGATTTCCCTGAGGTGGTTCCACCTCGGTAAAAACCTATGTAAAATGACATAATGAGCCACTTGGGTATCGGGGAGGATCTGCATTTCAGGCAGAAGAACAGGAAGTGCAAAGTCCCTGAGGAGGTAGCAGGAACATCAAGGAGGCTGAAACAGTGGGAGTGGAAAGAATAAGAAAGGGGTTTAGGAAGTGAGGTGAGAGAGGTTGCAGGAGCACTAGAACTTGTAGGACTCTAAAACCCACTGTAAGAATTTGGCCTTTACTTGAGTGAAATGAGAAGCCTTTGGGGAGATAATTGACGTAAATGATCGCTCTGGCTTCTGTCTTTGAGAAAAGATTACAAAGGAGTGTTGTGGTTTCAAAATATGTGCCCACAAATGCTTTAATGCTCCTCTGTTCAAAGAGTAGAGCCTAATTTCCTCCCCTTGAATGGGACTGCATTTAGTGACTCACTTCTCACAAGTACAAGTGGTGGAAGTGATGATGCGTGACTTTGGAGATTAAACGGAAGATGGAGTGTAGCCTCCTTCTCTCTCTTAGTTCACTTGCTCTGGGGGAAGCCAGAGGACATGCCATGAGGACACTCAAGTAACCTATGGAGAGCCCAGGTGGAAAGAACCAGAGTCCTCCTACCAGGAGCCAGAGAGGAACTGAGGTCCTGTGGAAACAACCATGTCAACGAGCCATCTTAGAAGATCCTCCAGTCAAGCCTTCAGATGACATCTTGATGCTAACCTCACGAGGAGCCCTGAGCCAGGACCACCCAGCTAAACCACTCCTGGATTCCTGACCCACACAGATGGAGATAATAAATGCTTGTTTTAAGCTGCTCCTTTTTTTGGATAATTTCCGTGCAGCGATAGATAACAAGCCCAGGAAGCCAACGCAGATATTGAGAGACCAGTTAAGGGGCAATTTCAGCAATCCATAGGAGAAGGTGGCTTGGAAGTGGGGAAAATTTGTGGTTAGATTGGATGTGGGGAGGGTGACAAAGAACCAGGCTTTAGCCTGAACGATGGCAAGATCAACTAACTCTTACCTGAGCTCTAAAAATTGTCCAATGCATGCAGTCGTTCCTTCTTTGGAATATTTCCTCTTGGCTTCTGTGACACCACAGGGAGTCCAGTTTCCCTTCTAGATCACTGACTGACCCTTTTCATTATCTTTCGTTGATGTGTTCTCTGCTCGAGCCCTTAACGTTGGAGTCCCCCAGGGCTTGGTTTTGAACTTCATTCTCTTTTCACTTTACAGTCTCTTCCTAGGAATTTTTATCCACTGTTAAGACTTTAAATACCATCCTATGGCCAATGATTTCCACTCGTCCAGCTTTGCCCTTCCCATTGAACCGCAGACTCAAAAACTGCATTGCTTACTTATCATGTCCATATCTAATGAGTTCTGGACTTAAACATGACCAAAACAATGCTCTTGGTTTCCTGCTGCAGGAAACCTCTCCTCCCACTCTTGCTACAGTCATCTCCATCTCAATAAGTGGGATCTCTGTCACCCCAGTTCAAGTTAATTGTATAATGGCCCTTCGTGTTTTCTCTTTTTCCTTTATTCCCACCTTCAGCCCACTGGGAGATCTGAATGACCCTATATCTAAAGCCTATTTCAGACATGCATGCTTCCTCCTCTTGCTGCAGATACAAACCTACTCGAAGCTACCATCATCTTTCCCTTAGACTTGCCCTCTCACCCTCCCATGGTAGCCAGTGTGACATTCCAAGAACACAAATCAGATTGAGGAGCTCCTGTTCTTAAAACCCTTCAGTGGGTTTCCACTGCACTCAAAATCAAATTCAGACCTGTCATGGCTAACAAGTTGCTACATGAAGTTGGCCCTGTCTGTCTGTGACTTCATCTGATATTACTTTCCTCCTTTAATTTTCCTCCAGGCACCCTGACCTTCTCTCTGTTTCTTGATGATGCAAAATTCATTCCTGGATTAAGACATTTGCATTTGTCGTTCCCTCTGCCTGGAATACTCTTTTTCAGACATCTGCATGGCTATAACCTTCTTGTCATCTTGGTCTCATACCAATGTCACTCTCTTGGAAGCCCTTCCCTGAGATTTAAATCTAAGTCGTCTCCTTCCAGTCACTTCTTGTCATTTCATCCTTTTGGATTCTCTTTATAGATCTTACCTATCTGAAAGTATCTCATCTATTTATTTGCTTACTTATATAGTTTCAGTTTTCTCTTCTCTGGATATGTTGATCCTGACCTTAATCCTAACCCTTTTCTCTCTTGTTCATTACCGTATGTATCCTCAGACCCAGTCACGATGCCTGACACATTACAGGTATTTGACAGATAACCGTTGAATGTATGCATGAATGATGAATACATGGGCTGACAGAGAGGAAGCCCAATCTTTTCCATCTCCGTCTGAACTAAAGGTAGTGCAGGTAAAGACGAATGCCTCTCAGTTTCACCAACCTCTCTCCTGCCTCACGGCCTTTGCATTTTCTGACTTCACACAATTGATCTCCTCCTTCTCTCAAGTGTCTGCTCACCTTACTGGAAAGCCCTGCTGGGGCCCCTGGGTGGCTCAGTCAGTTAAGTGTCTGCTTTCAGCTCAGGTCATGATCCCAGAGTCCTGGGATTGAGCCCCCGCATCAGGCTCCCTGCTCAGGGGGGAAGTCGGCCTCTCCCTCTCCATTCTGCCTCCCTTCCCCACTCATGCTCTCTCAAATAAATAAATAAAATCTTTTTAAAAAAAAAAAAAAAAGGAAAGCTCTGCTGACCAATTGTGATCACATAAATCACCCTCTCGTTTATGTCTCGGGATTTAAGGGAATATTTCAACACTATTTTCTCCTATGCCCCAAATATTGGATGTATTTTACTAAGTTGATGAAATTAATGACTGTGTAGCTTCTCTTAGCTGGATGCTGAAGCCATTTGCTTGAATCATTTACCACTGCTTCACGAGCCGCCCCAGATGGTAGTGGCTTAAACCAGCAATTTATTTTCTCATGATTCTACAGCCCTGGGCAGGGCCCTACCAGGCAGGCCGATCTACCTGGCTGGCAGTGAGTAGGGCTAGAGGCTGGGAGGCCGCTGTAGGTATCCACCTGAACGGCTTAGTCCTGCTCCACAACCCCTCCACGTGCTTTAGGTGTTCTGCGGTATGGTGGCTGGGTTTGAAGACATAACTGAGTCTCTGAACTCAGAAGCTGCTGAGTACTTGGGACTCAGCCTTGGCAGTTATACCTTGTCACCTGTGCTGCATTTTGTTAAAAAGTCAGTTACAGGGCCACACCAGAATCAGGGGTGGTGGGGGGGTGGGGGGAGGGGAGGAATAGTCTCCACCTCTCAATGGAGGATTGGGAAAGAACTTGTGGTCATCTTTAATCCATCATCTTCAATCAATTCAGAAAGGCAATCATTTTGACTCCAACTCTTGTTGATGAAAATGTTTCTAAAAATACATTGGTCCTACAAGTACATTAGAATGGACCTAGTGTCCTCAATGAGTAAAGGTCTTTTGGAAACCCAGGGTTTCTGTTCTTCATTTTGATTATTATTTCCAAGTTTGGGTTCTTGGTCACAAGCGAACTGGTTTTGTTATCTTGGGAAAATCACAGAGGATTTTAATGCTCGTGTTCCTACCCACGAAGTGAAGGGGTGGAGTTGCATGACTTCTATTTTCATTTCCAGTTCTACGATGCTGTGATTTTATTGTTTTATGTAGGAAGTACAGGAGATTGGGCTACATCTGTAATAAATTCAAGACATACCCTCGATGCATAAATTTCTTGTATGAACTTTTGCTTGTTTGTGTTGTCTCTCATAGAGTGGAAATGTAGAGCATTTTTGTTCGATGGTTGAGGGTGGATAATTTTTCTTTTTCTAGATAAACGAAGGGAAGTTTATTGCTAGTTGGACCACTCTGAGGAAGGGTAATTAATTGTTAAGTTCAGCTAATCAAGTTATGATAGAGACAGCTAGCAGTTCTCCAAAATCCATCTTCTCATCTTCCTGGACACATAGCAGAGAGCATTTCCAGCCCTTCCGGAAGGTGGGCATAGCCATGGGACTGTGCTTTAACCAATGAAGTCAGAGTCGAAGTACTGTATGTTCTTTTCCCTGGTCAGTAGGCTGGAATGGAGACAAACATTGAGAGTGACTTTGAAAGTCCCTGACTTTTTTTTTTTTTTTTTAAGATTTATTCATTTATTTGAGAAAGAGAGAGAGAGGGAGAGAGAGAGTGCGCAAGCAGGGGGAGGTGCAGAGGAAAAGGAGAGAGAATCTGAAGCAGACTCCCTGATGAATGTGAAGCCTGACACGCAGTCTCCATCCCACCACCATGAGATCATGACCTGAGTGGAAATCAAGACTCAGATGCTTAACCGACTGAACCACTCAGAAAGTCCCTTCTTGAAGATGGAGGAGTCTCCATCAGTGTGTGACTCTAGGCACCTGGTGGGGAAGGGCTGACCTGTTCCCCCACCCATTTATGTAATAAATGAACTTCCTTATGCCTGAGTCTTTATCGTTGTGCCCATTTATTTGTCACAGCCATCGGTCTATAATACATATATTTTACTTTGTTTTTCAAGGTGCTTCAAAGTATTTTGCTACTACTCTATTGGCTACAAAAAGAAAACCAAATGCTTTTCTGTTGGGACACCTTCAAGATAAGATGATAGCCATAGTGTCCTATGTGTCTCCTGAAGCCAAGTCTCAGACATAATTATATAGTAATTATATTACTATGTAATTGAGGTAGCCCCCCGAAAACTTCTAAAAAATTATTTCTAAGGGGCACCTGGGTGGCTCCGTGGGTTAAAGCCATTGCCTTCAGCTCAGGTAAAGATTCCAGGGTCCTGGGATCAAGCCCCACATCAGGCTTTCTGCTCAGCCGGGAGACTGCTTCCCTCTCTCTTTCTCTCTGCCTGCCTCTCTGCCTACTTGTGATCTCTGTCAAATAAATATGTAAATAAATAAATTCTAAAATCAGTTAAATATTCTCTTTTTTTCCCCCTCAGTGCTCTACAGAACACAGTCAACAGCATTATCATAATTGCATTCTGTGGTACTGTATCAAGGGGCAAGGAGGTGCAGAGAACTGTTTACTCCATACAAAATGACATCAGAATACTGTGCATTTCGAATTCTCGTGTCCACACTTTGATAGTCTTTCTATTTCCTTCATGTCTGTTGGGTTGTTATCCTTGCACCAAAATCCTCCGTTACCTTGCAGTTGGCTCCTCACAGCTAAGAAAACTGAAAAATCTTATTTTCTTGAATGGGGGTTCCAATAAGAGTGACCAAGAGAGAGGGCGCATGGCTGTTGGGACCTTGGCTGGGTTGTGTGGGTGTGGCTGCTTAGGAACCTTCTTTCATTTGTTGCCTCCTGAGCTCTAAGTACTTAGCGGAGGTCGATGGATATTTGATTTCTGTACCTGGGCCAAAATCTGGCCTGATGTTTGCTTTATTATTTTGCCTTCTTCCATTTGTAGAAATGTTCACGCTTTGCAGAGAGGGGGCTAAAGAGATGAATTGCCAGAAATTCTGTCAGACATGGGACACTCTATAAAAATAGTAGATTTCAGAAAATTTAAAGAAATGTGATCGTGGGGGCGGGGGGGACACCTGGGTGGCTCAGTGGGTTAAGCCTCTGCCTTCGGCTCAGGTCATGATCCCAGGGTCCTGGGATTGAGTCCTGCATCGGGCTCTCTGCTCAGTGGGGAGCCTGCTTCCTCCTCTCTCTCTGCCTGCCTCTCTGCCTACTTGTGATCTCTGTCTGTCAAATAAATAAGTAAAATCTTTTAAAAAATTTTTAAAAAGAAATGTGATCGTGAAGAAAAAGTCAGAGTTCTAGTGCTCTATGAAAGCTGCTGTCCAGGCAGCTGGACTGGGGAAGGCATTCTATAAGGGGAGACCCTGAGGCCTGAATGGAGGGATCCCAGGAGGTGAATCTCAGGTGACTCTGAGGAGAGCGGTTTTGCCTCAGAATTGTCAGTGGGCCTCAAGTCCAGACAGATGTGATTTTGCCTTCTTCTAGGGAATTGTGATGAATAACTGTGGCATTGACTTAGGGGAGACACAAGTAGTTAAACTACAAAGTGGAACTATAGTTGACTCTAAAAACCTAATTTATGGATTAACTGGTGCCCAGTCAAAATGACTAACAATTCTGGAACTATAATTACCCACCTGTAGGCTTTATTTTTGTCCTCCAACTTTCTATTTTTTTCTGCATTGTACAAATATTTAATAATGAGCATGCATTCCTTTTATAATAAAAAATTCCGATTAACTTAATTAGAAAAAAATTACTCACCAGGTGATGGGAGTTTTCTCATTAATTTATCATCAGGCGTCATAATCTGGCTTTATAATCTCTGCCTACCAAGGACCAGTTATGTTTGTGCTCTCTATGGCTGACCCTGGGCGGTGTGGTGCAAGGGGTGTGGTAGGGTGAGGAGATGACAGGAGGGGTAAAGGGAAAGTTTGTTTTCCAGAGCACTGCCCATGGCGGAGAGACTCACTGCGATTCCTTCTGAGTGGGAGCCACACGTTAGCAAGTGGCTTGCGGTGATTTTGAGGGGAAAGGGGAGGGAAGAAAGCAGGGGTTCCTTTGGGGGGTGGAGGGAAGCTCTCAGAGTGTCTGGTTTTGTCACAGTCACGCACCATCACTGATGGCCTTACATCTGGAAATCTGGGTTTGGTCCAAATGGGAGGCTCGGAGAGAAGTCTAAAACTCCCTAGACAATATGGTTCCCGCAAGGCCACCCAGGGCCATGTTCTATCTTCTGCTGATGGGCTGGTTGGGTAAACTTGTTGGGTTGATCTGTTTGGGTAGTGCCTGAAAGGTTACAACACCAATAGCCTTTGTCTGGGTTAGACCCGTTGCTGGTGTTTGGGGTGCTGAGTGGAGACTTGGGAACACCTGAAGTGATTGACTCAATGCCAACGACATCATTCATTTTGCTTTGTACTTTCATCCGAGAGAAGGATGCGGTCCTTGCTCGCTGAGTCTCGTAAGGAAAGTGTCTTCCGTTTCTCTGAGGCGCGGTGCAATTCACACTTTGCACGTGGGGGAAAGCGGACTTTAGTCACCGTTTGTACTGAGGTTCAGAGATGGGCAGATGAGAATTCTGGAGACCACGCAAAAGGAAAATACATCATCACAAAGAGAAAAATGTATCTGGAATTCGAAAGCCTGGTTAAACTCTGAAAAGAAGCCCTCACGCAGGGGAAAGGGGCAACGCTTGACAACTTCACATCATCATTCCAGGAGCAATTAACCAACCTCACATTGTGCTTGTAATTGTAGCCTTTTCCTGTTTCTGGCTCTGGGGTTTAAAGGCAAAATAGGCCCTTTGTGACGCTCTCAGAAGAACCATTTCCACATTTTGGTTTGGCAAAGAACAGCTCAGCTTTCGGGGGCCCTTCTAGCTTTTTTATTCCACAGGGATTAGGCAAGCAAAACTGGATGGGCTGAATCGTGATCATCATTAGGGCATTTCTTGCTTCGCTCTTCTCAGATGGCTGTTTTTGTTACAAACCAAGTTTTTGTTACAAACCAAGTCATTCTGCCGCTGAAAGGTCATTGTCTAACTGGGACATCTGCTTGCTGCGCGGAGAGTTTCAGAACCAGATCCCCTCTGACAAGGATCATTGGGCTCTGCAGTCCTCGTCATCTGGAATGTGGTTCTCTCCCCCAGTGAAGTGTCCCCAAGCCCCATCGTGGGGGAGGGGAGGTTGTGGGCAAGGTCATCAACCCCTGAGAAGGCGCCCTGACCTCCCCAGGACTGAACTTTCAACCCCTTAAGCTGACAGTTAGTGGTGGATGCACAAATTTTGTTTGCGACTAATTGCAGCTTGTAAATGGAGCATTGTGGCCCCGGAGAAGAGCCAGCAGTCTGTCCCTCTCCCCAGGGTCACCCAAGTGGAATCCGGACACAAGAAAGCCTGTACCCTAATGGGCCTCCTCCCCAGCCCTTCCAACCTCTTGGGCGCTGCTCCCTTCATCAAGTTGAGAGCTAGAGGGCACAGCGGGAGACCCCCACGGGACTCCCCTCCAAATGCCAGGCTATTCATAGCAACTTGCGTCTCCCTCAGGAATTCCCACAGACCAACTTGCCAGAGCTGACTATTGTCTCCCCACCCAGCAGCCAGGGCCTTTCACAGACCCAAGGACACACACGCCATGTCAAAGCACGAAACGCCTTGCAAACCATCCACTGGGGGTTCACCCAGGAAACTCCTGGAAGTTGAGAGGAGGAAAAGCAGACACAAGGAGAGAGGGCAGATACGATTTTCCAGCAGATTGCTGATTTTTCATTTCGCAAAGCAGATACACTTTGTCAATGACGAGTAAGCCAGAGAGGGGCTTAGAACGGGAAGCTACGTTTCCATGTTTCCATACAATGGAGGCGAGATCAGGGCTGCGCCCAGCCTCCATGAGAGCAAGGCTGGTTGCAGGGCGAATCGCAGACCTCGGGGGCCGAAACCTTCTGCTGGAAGACAAAAGGGGTAGCCGGCGGTGACTCCCTTTGTTTTCCTCGATAGTCTCATTGGACTGAGGTGGTGGCTAATATCATCCTGTATCCTTCGACCATGAAAAGAACATAAGGAACTCTGAAAGTGTAGAGTGAGCTTCCCAGGCAAGCATCATATTGTTCTCAGTTAATCAAATTTGTCAAATTGTTCCCAGTGCCTTAGAGCTAAAGGGTGGTACTTAAGACCACGGTAAACAAATCCCCAACCATCTGCTCTGACAGCTGTTGGACCTTGAGCAAGAACTTGTACCCATGGAGTCTTTTGAGAGCCCCTAGGCACGGGGGTAGACTCCAACGGTTCAATCAAGTGGCCAAAGGTTAACACCACTCTCTCAACAAGGGATAGCGACACCCAGCTAGAGGGGCTCCGAGGAATGAGCTATGTGAACAAAATTTCCTTTTGCCCATATCTTCCAAACACACCACTTTCTGTGTCTGCTGCATATTTCCTCAATACCTTCAGCCCAGCCTTAAAAAATCAATGCAGTTAGTGAACTGCTTAGTCGAAACTGAACACATCTATTGATGCTGAAATAAGAGCTAGGCACTTCCAGCTAATTTAAAGAAATCTGCTTGGATGATCTTTTCGATCCCTTGCCTTTCCAGTGTGAGGGCTCTGAGTGTTAGCTTGCAGTGACAATACATTATTTCTATGCAAATTGTTTGCTTCTAACAAGTTAGTCTCTGGGTGCCAATTTCATCAGGCCAGGTAGGTTTCATTAATAACGTTGGAATGGGGCGACCAACGATCCCAGAGACCCTGAGACGGCCCCAGTCTAAAACCAAAAATCTGCATCCTGGGAAGATGCTCATTCCCAGAGGAAATGTGACACTCTCTTACTAGGCTTTGCCTGCCAGATTGTCCCTGTGAGTCTGGAAAGTGCTGCAATGTCACAACCTCACAGCGTCACAACGTCATTGACTCAGACTTCCTGCGTTTCAAGTCCTAGTAGGGCCCATGCTGCCAAGAGGGGGACTTCTGAAAGTAGCTAGGGGCCTCTCTGCTGGAGGTCTAATTATTTTGTAATTATCCAAGAGTAAGGGGACCCTTTGTGACACTGGGTGGGTGGGGGTTGCTCAACACCCAAGTAGCCCACACTGAGTCCCCACGAGGGCATTTTTTTTTTAAGATTTTATTTATTTATTTATTTGTGAGAGAGATTAGGAGCAGGAGGCCAGGCAGAGGCAGAGGGAGAAGTGGACTCCCCGCTGAGCAGGGAGCCCTATGTGGGACTCAATTGGAGGACCCCCGTCTCCCCGGGGATCATAACCAGAGCAAAGGTAGATGCTTAACCGACTGAGCCACTCAGGTGCCCCCACACGTGGACATTTAATAATGAGGTTTTTTTTTTTTAAGATTTTATTTATTTATTTATTTGACAGATCACAAGTAGGCAGAGAGGCAGGCAGAGAGAGAGAGGAGGAAGCAGGTTCCCTGCGGAGCAGAGAGCCCAATGCGGGATGCGATCCCAGGGACCTGTGATCATGACCTGAGCCGAAGGCAGAGGCTTTAACCCACTGAGGCACCCAGGTGCCCAATACTGAGTATTTTAATCTTTCTTCTGTGTCCTCAATTTCTGATAAGGAAGAAAAAGCCCACAAGACAGATTTTTATAAATATTTTCTTGGGACATTTTGTATTTCCATTTGGGAATTTGGGACATGTGAGAAAGAGAGAAGATAGGAACAAATATTTCAATTGTGCAAACCTTTCTTTTCCTTTCCTGCCTTCTTAGGAGAGCAAAGTCTTTTTGTGGGTTACAATCTATCCAGATCTAAATTTACACTCGAATTTACTTATTCTGCCCAATTTAACCCAAGTCAGTGCTTTTTAAACTCAGATGTTTCAATGGTTCTTGCTAACCAGAAATTCTGACTCAGTAGGTCTGGGGCGAGGCCTGAGAGTCTGCATTTGCAGGTGATGTCCGTGGTCTAAGGGCCACGTGTGGGGTAAGCCAGTCCCAGGGGGCTGGACCTAAGTTCCCTCTACCCTTAGAAAATTTTTAAAAAGAGGAAAAGATTTTAAAAGGAGGAGAGGGAGAAAATTGTGCTTTTTATCTTAAAAGATAATGCCCATTGAAACAGAGAGTACTGTGTGCTTTAGCATACAACACAAATGTAATTAGAATTGAACCAAAACATCAGTGTACCTAGGAGAGAAAGGCAGATGGGAGGAAGTGGAGGGCAGTTAGGAGGCCGGTAGCAATCGCAGTGTCTGTGGCCGGAGGGGAGCCACTCTTCTTCCAAGCACTCGCACCTGCCTTTTCTTCCATTGCCCTCTCGCCCGGACATTAGCAGCCAGGCATTTCCTCCCTAAATAGCAGCCAGGCATTTCCTTCCCAAAGTTGCTCGAGTGTACCCAATGCTTTTGGCACGAGACAGGGAGAGGTTTCATTCTCTTTCTATCGGTTGCAAGAACCCTGCAAAAAGACCCATTAAAGATGAAAAATGAAACGTGCTCTGAAAAACGTACCAATCTTTTCCTGTTGCTTATAGTTTATTGTGTTTCCGAGGACACAAAAACAGATAATGAAATGCATAAGTAAGTCAAGGAGGAAATATCATTAAGTCAAATGCCTGACAGAAAATGGATGCTAGTAAATCACAGGCAGTTCTGATATTGTTTTACAATAAAAATTGTTAATGCAATTCGATGAGCTGCTCTTGCTCACAGCCCTGGTTAATGAGATGACACATTTAGGGGCAGAAAAGGAATTCTGGGATTAAATGTTTTAATTATTTAAGAACAAAATAGATGGGCCTTAGAAACGGATGAGATGTTATTCCCCAAATTGCATCACTCGTGACCTTGGAAGACTTTACATCTTTTTCCCTGAAGAGGAGCATCAAATGTGCAAGATTAAATGGTCACGAAGCACCGAAGGAACAAACGGAAATCCTCCAATGTATGTTGATGTTCTAGGGGAAATGTGTAGTCAGGCCTCTATCCGGTGTGACTTTTACTTACTGCCCTTTCGGGGGCTTTAGGCTAAAATAGAAAACCCTTTTTCCCTTAGAGGTCAGCATCAGAGCAGAGGTGGCCCAAATCATGCTCCCTGCTGGTTTGCGTGTTTTTTTTTTTTTTTTAAAGATTTTATTTATTTATTTGACAGACAGAGATCACAAGTAGGCAGAGAGGCAGGCAGAGAGAGAGAGAGGGAAGCAGGCTCCCCGCTGAGCAGAGAGCCCGATGCGGGACTCGATCCCAGGACCCTGAGATCATGACCCGAGCCGAAGGCAGCGGCTTAACCCACTGAGCCACTCAGGCGCCCCAAGGTTTGCGTTTTCACAAAGGAGGAGTATGAAATTGAACAAAGATAATTCGGTGTTTGTCCCTTACCCGGGAGACCGACTCTATCCAACTGCTTCCCCTATTCTTGTTTTGCACATAAATGTTCTTTTTGATCTGAGGTCCTCAGATGTCCTTTTACACTGTGAGATCCTGGTGAGCGGAGCCCTTCCCGTGCTCATCACCCACACAGGGCGCTTCTCAGTCCAGCGCACACCAGTCCAGGTCTGCTGGAGATCGCGAGCGCTGCGTTCGTGTCTCCACATGGATGAAGGAGCTTGAGCTCCTCTCCTTTTCCTTAATATGGGTATGTGGGGCTGCTGGAGGAAGGACTGAAGAGGGACAATGCAAAAGGACCAATTTTATTCTTGTGCTTCTGCTGCCTTCACGTTCAGGTTCACGGCCTCGGTTCAGAACCATGGACATACCTCTAGAGCGTGGTCACATCTCATGGGGTCTCCACAGACCGCACTTTGTCACTGCTGGCCAGCGTGGCTCACAGGCAACGAGATTGTTTAGTGTCCCTCCTGGCTTCCTTTTCTTTAATTTGCTCAGTCATGTGCACAGATGGACACACTCGTTCCATTTATATACAGTGTGTACACGTCACCCGGTGACTTTCTCCCCACTTTTTCCTGTTCTCCTCTACTGATCTGCATATTTCCCACGACTGCCTCGTGACATCCCACTCTGGACTCTCCATTCCTGAGGACACAGGCTCCTTCAGTCACTCAGTCAATGAACAAATCCTCTCTGAGCGCCTTCTACGTGGCAGGCACTGTTGCACGTGCTGGGGTTCAACACCAACCAACAGGAAGTTCTTGGCTTCTTTCATTCTAGTGGAGGCTTTGAGAGAAGGTGGACAAACAAGCAAATAGAGAACACTGTATCCAATGGCCATAGAGAGAAGGATGCACGAAGGGAGGAAGATGGGGAGAACTGTGTCGGTTGTGGAGGTCGCTCTTTTATATGGAGAAGTCAGAGAAGCCCTTGTCCGAGGTTCGGGCTGGATTTCACACAACTTCAGAGGTTGCCTTCCTCCCCCCTACCCCCCACCCCAGTTGCTATATATCCACGTAGCTGTAAACGTTTCCTAGAAGATGGAATCAGAGTGCTTGAGGACCTATGGTGGTGTTTGATAAGGGTGACATTTTAGCAGAGACCTGGGGGAAGTGAGGCAGTGGATCACACACCCAGCTGAGGGAAGGGCATTTCAGGCAGATGGAAGAGCAAATGCGAAGCCCTGAAGCAGGAGCAATTCTTGGGGTGTTGGAGGAACAAGGCCAGTGGTTGGAACGGAACGTGTGAGGGTCAGGTGGTAGGAGATGAAGTTGGGGTGGAGGAGGCCAGATCATAGAGGGTCTTGAGGACCATGGTAGGGGCTTGTCTTGCATTTTAATGGAAACAGAATGTAGGTGGAGACTTTTGAACTGAGGAGTGACATGATTTGATTTGTATATTTTAATTTGATTTGTATATTATAATATACATGTATATACAATATAATGTATAGTATAATATAATGTAATGTATTATATTATACATTATAATATAATAATATATATTATATTTGTATATTTTAACTTGATTTGTCTATTATATTTGTATATTTCACGCTGACTGAATTGTGGATAATTAATGAAAGGGACAAGAGTGCGAGAAGATACTGATGAGGTCATAGCAATCCTCCAGGTGAGAGAAGGTGACTGCTTGGCCCAAGGTGGTAATGAGCAGAAGTGGTAGGAACTATTAATTCTGGATATGTTTGAAAGAAGCCTTGTTTTGTTTTGTTTTGTTTTAAGATTTCACTTTTTTAGACACACACACACACACACACACACACACACACACACACACACGAGTAGGGCAAGGGGCAGAGGGAGAGGCAGAATCCCAAGCAGACTCCATGCTGAGCACAGGGCCAGACACAGGGCTCCATCTCAGGACCCTGACTGAGATCATGACCCAAGCCATGACCTAAGCCAAAGTTGAGCAACAAAGTTGACCTACGCCAACTGATGGAGCCAGCCTGGTGCCTCCCACGAGAAACCAAAATTACACGATTCCTAGGATCTGCTGACTTCATGTGCACTGTGATGAGGGTCCCTTTCTTGCATGCCAGGTCTATTTGACCATTTAATATCCTACAGAGGGAATGGCAGAACCTCAGAGTCTGAAGGGTTCTTAGAGGCAGGACATCTAGTGGAAGAGAAGTGAGAACAGAGTCTTCAAGGTTGGCTTGGTATTCAAGGTTGGTCTTCAAGTTTGTGTGGTCTTGGCTTGGTCTTCAAGCTTGTGTGGTCTTGAATTTTGATAGGGGTAGATAAGGATGAGATTGATGCCTTATAGTAAACACTGGCCCATTTGGAATTCACAGAGGTCCCACACTAGTCCTCTGAAGGAGGAAGCTGGATCTTAGTGTGAAGAACCCCAAAATTGAAAACCCCCAATCTCAGGGAGTTTTCTTTTGGGCTGTCTGTTCCAACTGCTCACACGTGCAGAGATGCCCTGTCTAGCATCCCAGAGTGTGTAAACCTAGCCTTGACAACACTTCCAGTAGCAGAGTGTTCATTATTTTAAGCATTCACCATGTTGTTGGACAGCTTTAAGCTTCTGGAAGATTTTTCTTGTACAGGGCTGAAATCCTTTTTTTTTCTACCCTTCCCTCTGGAGCTATGCTGGCCAGGAGAGGCAATACTGCTGTCTTGGTTAGAAGTATAGGCTCTGGAGCCAGATGGTCTAGATCAGAATCCATGTTCTTTGTGAGCTTGACCTTGAGTAAGCTACTTAAGTCTTCTGTGCCTCAGTTTCCTCATAAACAAGGTAGCATGTCTGAAGCACTCAGAGAGGACATAATACAGAATAAGTGCTCCAAAAGAGTAATCATTAACAATTCATCTCATATTTTGATATGACTGTGAGAAACTGTCCCATATTTGAACACAGATCTCATGACACTGTGTTTTTCACACTATTATTATTAATGGTCACTAAGTTTTGTGGTCCCACATAATCCCTGGCAGCAACTTTCAAAGAAATCTTACATAAGCGAAATACCTGATGTTTGCCTTGGAGCAGCAAGTAAAGTGGAACTATTCTTTACTTGTTTTGGGCTCAAACAGCAAGAAACCTGTTGTTGGTTCTCTGGAATTTAGAGGTTGAGTCCCAAACCCCATTTCTCTCGGTAAGTAATAAGTATTTCAGGATGTGCCGAAGGACCGTGGTGAAAAGACCAGGTTTTAGAGGCTGGTTTTCAGCATGTGAATCTGGCCCTGGCACTTAGCATTCTATAATTATGGACAATTTATTTAATGATAATGATACTTTTCCTGAGGTTTGCTGTGGCGTTTAAATGAGAAAATTATACAAAGTGCTTAGCACAACGGCGCAGATCAAGAAACACTAGCAATAATTTCTTTCAAGATTTTATTTATTTATTTGACAGAAAGATAGAGAGAGCCAGAGAGCACAAGTTGGGTGGGGTGAGAGGATGGCAGAGGGAGAAGTAGATGCGAGACTGGATCCCAGGACCCTGAGATCATGACCTGAGCCGAAGGCAGACACTTAACCGACTGAGCCACCCAGGTGTCCCAGCAATAATTTTAAGTTATGGGAATGCATTTCTAAAGGAAGTCAATTCTTAAAAATGACCTTGATTGAAAGTAACCCAAACCACATCCTCTGGGCTTCTGAGTGCATTTTAAGTAGATAGGAAGAGAGGAAAGTCAAAACTTGCTGCTCCTACCTTCCTGCCAAGTGCAGGATCCCAACGCTGAAGGAGGCTGACTGTTGGAACCACACAGAGCTGATTGCACCATCATGAGAAATGCAGGAGTCCTTGAAGTCGGCTTACCTGATACCCACCCATCAACTGAAAATTTAAAAATTTGCTTGAACTGGTTCTTTGGTAGTAGGTAGGTTGTTTTTTTGTTTCTTTGTTTGTTTTGTTTTGTTTTTGACAGACAGAGATCACAAGTAGGCAGAGAGACAGGCAGAGAGAGAGAGAAGGGAAAACAGGCTCCCCACCCAGCAGAGACCCTGATGTGGGGCTCGATCCCATGACCCTGGGATCATGACCTGAGCCAAAGGCAGAGGCCTTAACCCACTGAGCCATCCAGGCGCTCCAGTAGGTAGGTTTTTAAACAACATTCCCCCCCCCCCCGCTGCCCCGAAAACAAAATAACACATTCTTAATATAGAAACATAGGAAAGCACGGAATAACACAAAGAAGCAAATCATGTAAATTTTGACTACCCAGACATTGCCCCTTGTGAGGTTTGCTGCACAACATACTAGGTGGGTAAGCAGCATGACACAGGGCTATGTCTGCCTGGTCTACTTCCAAGACCCTAGCAGGGAACACAGTGTCTGGTACAGAGGCGTGCTCAGTACAGAGTCTTGTGGGTGAGTGACCTATCATCATGAATGTTAATGCATTCTTGTTCTCATGGGGGATTACAATTGCCAGGTAGATTTTTTTTAAAGATTTTCTTTATTTGAGAGAGAGAAAAAGAGTGAGCACAAGCGAGGGTGTGGAGGGTCAGAGGGAGAAGGACAAGCAGACTCCCCACGGAGCAGGGAGCCCAACACGGGGCTCGATCCCAGGACCCTGAGATTATGACCTGAGCCAAAGGCAGTAGCTTAACAGAACGAGCCACCCAGATGTCCTGCCTTGTCGATTTTTTTCATGGTTGCTTTACTTAATTGGATCCTCTAAAATACTGAATTTGAAACAAGCAGTGAATATAAGTAGATCCTGAATGTGTCAAGAATCACAGGCTCCTGTTTTGCCCATGTGATGGTCCACAGTCCAAGAAGTGCTCATGCGAATGGATCCAGAAGGGATGATCCCAAGGGAGCGGCCCCTGCCTTGGCTGGCTTCTCGTTTCCAGGTTCCAAGGGTCGGTGGTCCTGTAGCTTGGTCCCATCAGAAATCTCTTTTCCTGGGATTTTTTTACTCTACCTTCAATCGTTTTTACTCTACATTTTAAAGAATTTCTTCTCCCATTCCAATTCAACTTTCCTTCTAATCATAACAGGTACCACTCATTGTAGGCTTAAAATAGGCACAGTGCTATGCTAAGCCTCAAACAGGTATTACCTCACTGAATCTTCATAACAACTTTGTGTGGACTATGACTATTCTTATTTTATGGATGAAAAAAATGGAGGATTAGGGAGGTGAAGGGCTGGGCCCAAAGTCACAAGGCTTCTGAGTGGCAGATTCTGGTCTACATCTGCCTGAGTCCGAATTCCATGCTTCTACCACCTTGATAAGCTATTATCCAAGTTTGGGTAATTTTGCTTATTGTTCTCTATATTTAGCTTCAGATCATAAGCATTCACTAAAAATATTCCGTTACCTTCAGCATTATCATCTGAAACGTCTAAATGATATCCTCAGTGGGTATACTATAATTTGCCCCCTTCTTGCCACTTCCTGTTGAACTCGTGGTTTGTGCAGAATATCAGAGCAGAGATGCTCAAAGTTTGAAATTCAGAGAGTCAGGAAGAGTGTTCTGTCGTGGAGTGCCAGGAGTGAGAGGGGGGAGTGAGAAGAACCTGCTAGGATAAAAGGACCAGATGGAAGCTGGATGCTGAGAGACTTGCAACTTGCTAGGACCCAATATTTGGGTCCCAGGAAGTAATAGGAACAATAAGCAAGAGAGGTACAGAAGAAGGAAAGGGAAGGTTCTAGAATTTTACATTTTCTTATATCTGGGCTTTGCCTGTCCGGACACTTCACTGGGAAGAACTGTCCTTATTATCTAAAAGACCTGACATATCACAGGGGTTTGACCATCAGAGGTTGGGCCCAGGTGGGAAATATTCTCAAACTCTGATGTTCTGCTATGCTCTCTTCCTCTCGCCTGTGAAGAATCTGGAGGATGACTCATGCGGGGTTAGAAAGAGACTCCTTGGGGCATCTGGGTGGCTCTGTCAGTTGAGTATTTGCCTTTGGCTCGGGTCATGATCCTTGGGTCCTGGATGGAATCCCACCTTAGGCTTCCTGCTCAGCCAGGAGCCTGCTTCTCCTTCTCCCTCTGCCTGCTGCTCCCCCAACTTGTGCTTTCTCTCTTTGTCAAATAAAAAAAGAAAATACTTAAAAAAAAAAAAAAAAGAGGCTCCTTTTCCTGTCTCCCTTCCTCCCCCTCCTGGGGCTGGGTCTTTTCTGCTCTCAGAACCCTTGGCCCTGTCAGTGATTATAAGAGGCTGTGCAGACTGCTGCTTCAGACACTGCCCAGGGGCAGAGCACTGGCCGCCCAGTCCCAACCCTGCCTCATAAACAATGAAGACCCTTCAGCTTCTCTACCCTACCCCCGGCAGTCTGGGGCCACCCCTGGTGGGGCAGGGGTGGGTGACCAAGTGAACCCCAGTGCAGGAGGGCATAAGCGGGGGAGGTAGAAGGGCACCGTTAAAATCAGAGTTTTTTTGAACCCTGGGTTAAATTCAGCCCTTGCCATTCAGCTGTGTAACTTTGATTTGTGTTACTTCGCCAGGCAGAACCTCAATTTTCCTGTCTTATAAAATGGTGATAGTGATCCCTAATTTATGGACTTGCTGAAAGAACTGAATAAAATTGAATGATGGTGTTTGCCAGTCCGTATGTATTTCCTGATATTGATATGGCCAGCCTTAGTATCCGGAGGAACTACTTTTTTCTCTTCTGTTTTAAAAACATTCCCATTTTGATGTCGTCTTCTTCTACTTAGCTAAATGGGTTCATTTATGCCTAGATGGATTAGTTTACCAACCTTCCCTTCCCATCCCCCTCCCCCCAAGTTTTTGTTCTTGTAGGTTCTGGTTTGGAGAAAGGAGATGGAGGTCCTTTTTGTTTGAAGGATCCTGGGGCCAGAGGTGACCCTCAGGCGACCTTCTGTTCTAGCTGGAGAATCTAGCTGAAGATAAGTGTGCAGAAGGCACAGGAACCATTTGTGACTTTTTTGTTCCTGAGTATGTAAAGGCATGTGTACAGAAGCTAGCCCAACGTTTGCAGGGGAGAGAGTTCAACACTCCTTTCTCAGGATAAGAAATTCCGTTGGCATTATCATTTTCTTTTTCATCTTAGGAGACCGGAAGAGGAAATTGTGACAGTGGGAGGAAAGTGTGACCAATAATTGCCAATGAATTAACACTACTCTGTGATCTGCACCATAGTTGTCTGTGATACAGCATGATTGCAGAGGGTTTGAAAGAAAGAAAGAGAATGAAAAGACATTTGACCTAGGGACAAGATGGCGGTATATTCTCTCACAAAGACTAAAGAACAGTTCTCTCCTAAAACTAGATGGGAATGGCTGTTTGCAGCCTTTCGGAGATGCCATCCATGAGACACTCAGAATGTTGCAGTTCACAGTATGTCTTGTATTTTAATAAAACACATTATTTTGGAAGAAGGGAAGTTACATCCCAATAAGCCGGAAATGTTGTGGGAGTTAAATGGCGCCTGTTTACTAAACGACGGCTTCTTCTTCTTATTCCTTTAACAAGTTCCTCAATTCCCAGATGCTCCCTGTTTCTACTTTCAAGGGTAAACCCTGTCATTTCTTCTGTGACCATAACAAGCCATGTCTTTTTTCAGAATGTGGGTTCAGAAAACGGCCAATATTAATATTTAAATATGGAATTTTAGGACAAAACTGAAAAGAAAGTTAAAGTGCTGCGTCATTTCTAGACACTGTTTGATTTAGGGGATTTTAAATCACCAGTAACATCCCCGTTTAATTATTCTGGAAGTGATTGGGTTTGCCTAAATCTCAAAATTGACTGTGCCTACAGTGTGCTTGATTGCTATGCTGATGTTTACCACAAACAATCCCTCTGAGCTCAGCATCCATTTTTAATTTTTCTCCCAAATTAGAATTTAGCTTTTGAATAAAATTTGTTTACAGTTATTTAAAATTCCATGTAGATATATAAACTCCAACTTGCTCCCATTTAATTTCTCTGCCATTTTCACAGGCAATTTTTACATGCAAATTGTGTCACCCTTAACAACCTCGCCTCATTTTCTAATTTCCCTTTAATGGTTTTGTGTTCCAAGTTTAATTTAAGAATGGATTGCTTATATTTCACTTACAAATCTCCCTTCGAATCATTGTTATTAATATCACAATTTTGTTGTAATATCTGTAAAAGCACCAAATGTGTCCCCTTAAAGATGCATTTGCCAACCACCGAATTGCATACGTTTCAATTACAACTCTCCCTCGTAATTATTATTATTAATATCACAATTACTATTGTAATATCCATAAGACTGCAGAAGGTGTCCTGTCAAGGGTGCATTTACAAACAGCTTTTCCAGTTTCCGCTCAAGAAAAATGTGCCAGACTTTATCTAAATCTGACTTCTCCTATAATTTACATTAGGCAACACACTCCATCAATAAAACCATCAAAATGATCTACTGCATTGTAGACAAAAGTTATTGTGTCAAGTTGACACTAATCAGTTAATTCCAGTAAACCTTCAGATAAACAAAAGCTTGTTGTCTATTACTGATGTGTGTGATGGGCCTCTTGTAT
The DNA here is from genome assembly GCF_963455335.1 of Martes martes. Lineage (NCBI taxonomy): Eukaryota > Metazoa > Chordata > Mammalia > Carnivora > Mustelidae > Martes > Martes martes. The sequence goes on along the minus strand of NC_137889.1, from coordinate 173,546,605 downwards.
GTCCTATGGTTATGCCCATCTATAGAGATGTATCTGGCAGACACTTGCCCTGAGGCATCTATATGGAAACCGAGACAAGATCTATAGTTAATGATGTTGACCCTGACTCCCCCAACAGAGATTGAATTCAAGTCCTCATAATATCTCGACAGCTGATATGTATACTGTGCTAATAATATTAACAATTACTATGCCACTGGGATTCCCCAGGCTCTGGCTAAAAAAAGCGATCTTAAAGCTTCTCCCTTACATGAACTGATTTCCTTGTTTGTAACCGTCATCGGCATTGTCTCTCCATTATGACAAGGAGGAGCTTCTGAAAGGGGAAAGGCTTTTCTTAAAGTAGGTGTTTTATATTAATAAGAAATTCGGTGTGAGTTAACCAACTTCCAGGAGAGCTGATAGTATCAGTGATGGTCTGAGGAAATGTTTATAGTTACTCTTTTCCTGGTCACTGGGCCGGTACAAATGGGTGGGGGGAGAGAGAGCGAGCTTCACATTGTTACCGTCCATGCGGATCAGAAGGCGTTCAGAATGTCAACAGGCCGTCTATGGTGTGGTTCTCCTTCAGACACAAAGGGGCAGCCCGCCAATCCCCGCTTGGCATGATGGGTGGCTGTGGAACCAGAAATCGCCCTTGGGTCTGCTCAGCTAGCTGCCGAACCATGGAGAAAAGGGGAGGAATTGAATCAGACCTCTTCTCCTTACCTGTTTTCTCCTCCCCTTCCTGCTTCTCATTCCTTTACAAAGACTGAATGGGAACGGCCACGGAGAAGCTTGGGATGAAATGTTGACAGGGGGCACTGTTAGAAATTAAATTCTGCCCTATTTTGTGTACCATTCTTGTGAGTCACATTTGTGAATAGTAGCGAGAGATTTAATGATCGCATATTTTTTATCTTATTTCCCTTCGGTCGATGGCAATTTTTTTCTGTTAATGTCAACTTAGAGCTCAAAGTAATTTAGTAATTGATTCTAAGCACAGCAGTTCGCCAATGGCAGCTCTCCATTTGTGGGGAATATCTTTGCTAATTTTATCCATCAGAATGAGATTACCATGCTAATCTCGCCGATCCTCATCTCTTGGTCATTTGGGACATGCTGATGCAAATGACTTATTAGACACAAGGCCTTCGTCCATCCTCAGGATGAGGGAAAGATGAAAGGAAGCCAAGATAAGGATATTATAATGCCTCCACACACACAGATGGTAGGCATACCTACCACCAAAATGATAAGACCCTAAACTGGAAACTAGGAGAAAAACTAGTTAGGACAAATGAAAAATACAACAGATCAAAATATATTAAATACTTGGAAGAGAAAGAACACAAAGAATTGAGTCAGGACAAATGCATCTGGGGACATGTAATTGGAAACCTAAATATTCAAAGGGCCAGGGAAACCTAGAAAGTCGTTAAGTCAGGTGGAGGGAGGGGGGCACCCTTAATGAGATTAAGTGGAGAAAACCAAAATGGCTGTGTTAACAAAAAGATTGAGGCTCTATCTACAGACACAATCTGTCTGTTTTCAGTGAATGGTTACTAAGTTAGTGATTGGTTGTTCCTCTGATTTAATTAAAATGCTCAAACTAGGGTGAGCGTGTGTGGTAAAAATAGCCCGAAACTAGTTTGGGTTACACATACACAATAGGGTTTTGTAGCACACAATGGACTGAAAGGTCTTCCAAAGACATTTCTAGTAAATGGACACATTCTCAAGTGCCCTGCTTTATGAAATAGCCAAATACTTACAGGGAGTTCAGAAAAGATCAGTTTAAATAATTCAGGTATGAGGGGATTTCAAGAAAGAAAAATTAGCTAATATAGTAGCTGGGTGAGTGCTTACGAACGCAGAAGACCCCCCAGAGAGATGAAAGATGTTTTGCATTTCAGATGCCTGATATGACATCAAAAGAAGAAAATCTAGATATTAAGCAAATAAATAAATCCTGTCTTTGGTCTCCTCCACGAAAAGGAGGAGAAACTGATGTTGTGGTCATTTTATCCTCAAAACACCAAAACCTTATTATGAAAATAATGAAAATATATCGTGAAAAATCTATAATGAAACGATTTCCAAATTCTAATCATGGGCCCAATTATTTCAAATGTTTTATACTCTGAGGGTGCTATATAACAAGGTCAATGGCCTAACAAAAAGGACAAAAAATGCCAATGCATGCTGGCTGTCACAGATCGCAAACCTGACTCTGACATCACCCCTCCCAAAACCAGGCTTTTCTCCTGATGCCCCTGATCTGATGAGAGAGGCACAGTTCCAGAACTCAGGAGTAATTTTTTTTTAAAGATTTTATTTATTTATTTGACAGAGAGAGAGAGAGAGCGCGCCAGAACACGGGATGGGGGGGGAGCAGGGCATAGTGGGAAAGGGAAGCAGTGGGGGAGCCGGATGCGGGCCTTGATTCTAGGACCCTGTGATCATAACCCAAGCTGAAGGCAGAGGCTTAATGACTGAGCCACCCAGGCGCCCCAGAAGTCATCTTTTCTAAGTCTTAGGGTCCTCGTCCTTGTCCTTCTCACCATGCAGTCAATTGCCAAGTCACACAGAGTCTGGTTCTGAAAAGTCTCTCCCTACATTTTGTCTTCCTGCCGGATTTCTTCATTTGGGTCCTGATTTGTTATTATCATTGTGGCGGTGGTTGTTATTTTGAGGGCTAAATATTTCTTCGTGGTTACTTAGAGAGGTAGGTCAAGACCAGGGTGGAGGGTGTAGAAGTAGAAGCTAGATTTCTCTAACTATCTTGTACAGATTTGACTTTGGAACAATGTAAATTGTTTACATAATTATAAAGCAAATGAAATTGACAAATAAAGCTAAGATTCAAAAGCAAAACAAAGGGCGCCTGGGTGGCTCAGTGGGTTAAGCCTCTGCCTCCGGCTCAGGTCATGATTCCCCGGTACTGGGATCAAGCCCCGCATCAGGCTCTCTGCTCAGCAGGGGGCCTGCTTCCCCCTCTTTTTCTCTGCCTGCCTCTCTGCCTACTTGTGATCTCTGTCTCTGTCAAATAAATAAATAAAAATCTTTAAAAAAAAAAAATGAACCAAAGAGATAGAAGTAGGTATGTTTGATGACCTAACCACACAGAAGGGAACTGTTTCAAAAAGTTTCAAAACACAGTCATTTGACCACTTTTGATCCATTCTTTGGCTATATTTTTATAGCTCCCCACCCTAAGTCACCACACATCACTGCCAGAATACTTTCTTTGAAACCAAACTCCCAACTGGGCTGGAATGAGGGTGAAACAGGCAAAAGGCTCACTCTGGGTGCCAATTTTCAGGGGTCCACAAAACACTCATAATCAAAATAAATTTTATAATGCAACATTTTAAAATCAAAATTAATGCTGAACAAAATGATGAACAAAATATAAAAATTTTAAATAAAGAACAGGCTCCAATCCTGTATTTGCACAACTCTGCCTCACTTGTCTTACCTTAATTCTGCCCCTAGTTTCAGTTACACTTTATAAAAAAAAATAGCAAAGAAGGAACTGGGGGCTGTACTTTGCTGATTTAATTTTTTTAAATATCACTTTATAATATTCTTGATCTTGGGACGCCTGGGTGGCTCAGTCAGTTGGGTCCCTGCCTGCGGCTCAGGTCATGATCCCAGGGTCCTGGGATCCAGTCCTGCATCTGGCTCCTTGCTCACTGGGGAGCCTGCTTCTCCCTCTGCCTGCCACTTCCTCTGCTGTGCTCTTTCTCTCTCTGTCTGTCAAATAAATAAATAAGATCTTTTTAAAAATTAATATTATCGATCTTGATTACTGGGTTTTTAAAATATCGTGCCCAAGGTGGTTCATTGTCTTCACCCCAGTCCTAGCGTGCCCAGGGTTTCATCACATCAAGTGCAAATTCCTCGTCCTGGCATTTCAAGATTTTTCCATGAGAGGTAGTACGGTTTAGTGATTAACGTTATGGACTTTGAGCTAGCCAGTCCTGAGTACAAATCCTGGCTCTGCTGCTCACCAGCTGTGGCAAGCTTGGGCAAATGAATTTACCTTTCGGCTTCTCAGTTTCATCATCTGTAAGTGAGGATTAAATACCATTTATAGATGATCTCATCCTAGTTTTCTAGTCCTACCAGTCCATTGTTGCAAAAATGCACAGCTCTATAAAGTGTTTCATAGGTATGTTTATATATATATATACACACACACACACACACACACATATACATATATATGTGTATATATACACACACATATACATATATGTGTGTGTATATATATATGTATATATATATATACTTATAAAATTTTGTAAGATTTTATTTATTTGTGTAAGAGAGGGTGTGTGTACCAGTGGAGGCAGGGTTGGGGGGAAGGTAGAGGGATAAGCAGACTCCCTGCTGAATTAGGAGCCCACACCGGGGCTCAATCCCAGGACCCTGAGATCTTGACCTGAGCCGAAGTCAGACGCTTAGCCAACTGAACCCCCCAGACACACCTACCTGCTCTAATTTAAGCCCAATGATAACCTTGTCAGGGAAATAAGATGCAGCTTCCTCCAGCCCAAACCTCCTTCTCCCTCAACTCCACAAATTAAAATTAGAGCCAACGTGCAAAGCCAGCCTCAAAATCACCACTTGTTTGAAGTCTTTCCTAAGTTCCCCACAACCATCCAACAATAACAAACACAAGCTGAGGGCCTACTAGGTCGCAGTCATTCAGGGTTCTATGTCAAACGTGACAGAGGTGGGCCCCATCCTTAGGGAGCTGGAATCTAATGGCAAAAATAGTGCCATTAGATGTTTCGATCTCCTTTTACAAAGTACTCAATCCCGACCCAATGCATACAGTGGGACTCCTAAGGACATCCAAGAATTTTTTGAAGAATTTTTTGAAGAATAAATCTTCAAAAAACATTCCAAAGGAAATGAAGTGGACTATTTTCATATCCTGTATTAATAAGGGTATAACTTTAGAAATTCTTGGCTTGAGATTCTGGAGAATATTACAGCAATGACATGTAGCAGTAGGTAATCCACAATACTGTGCTATTAGATATGCACGCTCATATGCTTGTGCAAACGTCAATTTAATCTGCAAGATTTAATTCAATGTATGGTTTCACCTACTAACATCCAATGAGTTGGGGCTTAACGTCAAAACAACAACAACAACCGCTACCATGTATTAGGCACTTGCCATCTGCCAAGCCCTTCATGACTATTGTCTTGTTTACACTCAGTAATCTACTAGGCCAACATTTCTTTATTTTTGCTGAACTTTAGCTCCATTTTATAGATGAATAAACTGAGGCTTAGTAACGAAGCCAACTTTGTTGTAACAAAGTGACTTACCAAGGGTCCTGGTAGACTCGGGGGTTTGAAGCCCAAGCCTGGCTTTAACATTTATGTTCTTGGTACTACTCAAGGCCTTTTTCTTCCATGGCCTGGCTGTCCAGCGTTCAAATCTCGGTTACCATCCCCGGATCATCCAACGTGTAGTAATGAGGTCATTTCCAACACAGAGTCTCCCAAAGTGTGCAGGGAAAGTATGACATACACCTCATGAAGGTGAATGGGCATCATTTCATGGGAAGAGGCTGAGGGGTCAGAATGGTTTTGTTGGGAGTCAGTGAGATCCCGCACACACGCATCACCAAGGCCTGGTCTGGGTCTGACTGGCTGGACCGCGGGAGCTGTCTCTAACTTGCCAAGCTGCAGAGTTCTTACATTAAGTCTTAGAGAGCCAAGGAATCAGCCAAATTACTGATAAATACATAAGAGGGCAACAGGATATTTTTGCTGTTATTTTAAAAATGCTTTATTGAGTTCACACAAACAGAGGAATATTTTATTTATGAATTTAATATAAATGCCATGAAATATATGCAAAAATACAGGCAACCTGTGAACAGAGCATTAACACTAGTCAAGTTCCACTTGGTTTAATTTTACCCAAATCCCCCCTGGGTTCCTGGGAAGAATTTCAGCATAACACAATTATTTTCAGTTCAGAAAAATATTGACTGAGCTTCTACTACATGCCAAACATGGCATCCCTAAGAGTGAATAAGACATCTGCCTGCCCTCTCCTTTCTCTAACTTTGCATATGGTCCTTATTAACCTTTCTAATATGGATTGAAAAATCTATAGATAATTCTATATTTTAATAATTCCCCAACCAAAAATCAAGTAAAATGGTTCTCTAAATAGTTTATGTACTAGGTTTTATTACAGAAGAGAGAACTAGGGGGCCCATAGGCATCCCTAACTAAGCATGGAAAAAATTCCTGATGAACCGAGAGTCAGCCTCAGAATCCTTCTCAATCCAGCACTCCTTGTAGTCACTAGTGCACTTGGCATGTGAGTTGCCAACCCTCTTTTAAAGTTTTTCACTAAAAATCTAAAAATGGGGGCCTGGGGGGCTCAATCAGTTAAGTGTCTGCCTTCGGCTTGGGTCATGATCTCAGGGTCTTGGGATGGAGCCTTATGTCAGGCCCCCCACACCCCACTCGAGCTCTCTTTCTCTCAAATACATAAATAAAACCTTAAAAAAATAAAATGCCATCCACTTAGAACAGTTACTATTGAGGCTACAGTAACATTCGACATTCATTCCACAAAGATTTACTGAGCAGTATAATAAGTAATGCTAAGGATACTGGCAATGGGCCAGGCACCACACCAAATGCTCTTCTTGCATGACTACTTAATTCTCATAAAAACCCCATGAAGGGGTGCCTGGGTGGCTCAGCTGGTGGAGCCTCTGACTCTTGGTTTCGGCTCAGGTCACGAGCTTAGGGTCCTGGGATCCAGCCCCAAGCTGAGTCCCCATTCGGGCTCCACGCTAAACGGGGAATCTGCTTCTCTGCTTCTCTGGCCCTCTACTCCTCCCCATCCCCCGCTTGTGCGTGCTTTCTCTAAAATGAATAAATAAATCTTTTCTAAAAACCCATGGATTTAAGGTAGATGTTATCATCCACTGAACAGACAGTTACAGATGAGTTTTGTCTTCTGTCTTGCTCAGGACCTGCTGTCCCTTCATCTGCAAGTGGCAGCTCAATTTTTCTCCTAAGAATTGTCCAACAGGCATCTCAATCTATGTAGTTACCAGGTGAGATTGATTCCACGCTCAACGCCAGCGCTAGGTACCTGACTCAAGTCTTGCCGATGAAAATATACATCTTGAACACAGCAATTTTTTAAAAATTTTTTAAAAGATTTTATTTATTTATTTGACAGAGATCACAAGTAGGCAGAGAGGCAGGCAGAGAGAGAGGGAAGCAGGCTCCCCACCGAGCAGAGAGCCCGATGCGGGGCTCGATCCCAGGACGCTGGGATCATGACCTGAGCTGAAAGCAGAAGCTTAACCCACTGAGCCACCCAGGCGCCCCTTTTTAAAGTTTTTATTTATTTATTTGACAGAGAGACACAGTGAGAGAGGGAACACAAGCAGGAGGAGCAGGAGAAGGAGAAGCAGGCTCCCCACTGAGCAGGGAGCCTGATGTGGGGCTTGATCCCAGGACCCTGGGATCATGACCTGAGCTGAAGGCAGAGGCTTAACTGACTGAGCCACCCAGGCATCCCGGCCACAGCAATTGTTAAAGTTTGGTCTGGGACCCAAGCTGAACCCACTAAAGGCAAAGAGAGCCACTCCGGGACTTTCGCTGGGGCTCTTGGCAAAGAGACACTTCTTTCACTGGGTTTGTTAAAGCTGGGGGGTTTTTTTGTGTTTTTTTTTGTTTGTTTGTTTGAAACTGGAGACAAGCTATATGACCATCTTGCCCCTTCCTGGAGAGAGCCTGGCTGAGAATGCCGTCACCATGGAGGAAAGCGGAACTCAGAAATGGAGAAACCTGATTCCCATGCCAGAGTTTAAGAACCTCAAACTGGCCACATCTGAGAGCAGCTCAAAGCCACTTTGGTTTTGGTTTTCTGTAACTTACCGCCAAGAGACTAACACAACCCCATTTTATACATGACAACTTTTAAGCTGACAGAAAGTAAGCTGCTGGTCCAAGTTAAGACAACTAGGTAGCGGTGAAGCGGGGTCAGACTTCAAAGTTGGTACTTCTAACCATTAGGCTATTCTCTTCAGGCCCTGTGATGGAATTTTCTCTCAGTACTCAAGACTGGAGAGTAAGGTGTTGAGACTAGCATCAGTATGAAACGTGATAGAGCTTGTGTGAGGGGTGAGGACTAATTTCCAGGCAGCTGAGGTGGAAAATTGTAGCTGCAACATTCAAAATTGGCCGTAGTGAAAGGAACTGGGGGCCATGAAGGGGACAGTCCCTGAGGATCAGGGTCTGGACAAAGGGCTTCGTCATGCTACAGGATAAGAACGGCTGTATTTCCATCTTTGATAGTGATAGAACTCTGCTTATGTTTGTGACTTTTGGGTCACAGCTTAATTTATAGACTGGCCAGGAAGAAATTCTTTTCTAGGTCTTGGGGCATGCGGAAAGCGCACCAGAAGATTGTGTTATTATTTTCAGGGTCCTTGATAACTCAGGAAGAGTTTTTGTATTTGTTTTTGTTTTGAGAGAGAGGGAGACCAACAGCGAGTGGGGGTAGAGGGGCAGAGGGAGGAGGGAGAGAATCTTGAGTAGGTTCCATGCCCTGAGATCATGAAGTGAGCTGAAACCAAGAGTCCGAGGCTTAACCTACTAGGGCCACCCAGGTGTCCCACCAGGACGATCTTTTAGAAAATCCCATAGGGTCAAGATTAAAGGATACCATCTGACATTCTCTAATAAATTTTATTTAGTCCTAAAGTTAGTAACAAAATAGAACCTCAATCTTATGTAAATCTGTGATAATTCTTATCATTCCCTCAAATAAGTATTAGATCGCTTACACAGACTATGTATCTTTTCAAATCCAAAAACTTTTAAATGTGTCAAAACATATTTAATCCCTGGTGGACCTAGGTGAAAAATGCTCAGATAATCATTATGACAATTTGGCTGTCACCAAAGCGAAAAATCAAATTCTCTAATCCAGCCCTCAAAGAACTTAAATCATATTCAACATATGTGGACTTAGTAAGTTTGCAAGCACTCATTGCCTCATTTCTAGGGGAAAAAAAAGGTTCATTTGATAATTTAAATCTTCCCTTCAAACAAACTTCCCAGTATCTCCATGTTTTTGAATGCTTTCTAAAATTACTTGAATTGTCATTTTTTCTGGACTAGGATATATGAAAAAAATACATAAGGAAGGTGGGGAGAAGTATCCCGTGTAGAATATATTCTCTGACATTTTTTTTTCTGCTGGGAATTGACTGGAAGATAAATCACGCCTGGAGGCAGAGGGATGGATTCGATGACTTCTTGAAGTCCTTGGCAACTGGGTATGTCTCCGATCATGATTATGATTATGCTTATTTATTAACATTTATACTGGGCCATTTTAGTTGATTAGCACAATGCAATTACTAAAAACCTGCAGTTAAAAGTTCTGGGAAATGTCTGTGATGCTAGGAAGGGCTAGATATGATATCATTTCTGATTTTCAATGATTTAATTAAAATGAACAAGCAAATTACCTCCATGTTACAACAGTCTCTTAGCATAGTTTCCAACACGATGAAGAACTCCGTCTCATTGCTTAAAGTGGGGGCAAGAAGAGTTGGTTTGCAATCTCATGTTTTTTGCTAATTACACATAGAGCCCTTCTCTGTCCATACACCAAGAAAGAGATATTCTCTTAAAGTGAACGGCCATGGAAGACCTGAACGTGACAGCCAGTTTGCTCTCTTTCTGTCTCCAATGGGTCTAGTATTGTGGCCGTAGCCCCCCCTCTAGTCAGAGCCAAACCTTAGTGGGTGCTGAAAGGGTAGCAGCTCATGAAGTGGATGGACGAGAACAGGGGACCCTTAACCCAATAAAGACCTTCTGTGTTTTTGGAAATGCTGCCATGAGAGAGTGAGCCTTCAGAGGAAGACTTTATTTCTTATTAAAATGCAAATTACTCCAAAAATGTGAACCTGTTAAGTGTTCTCACCTACAAATGAATGAATATAGATGAATTTTACACACCCTTTTTTTAGAGCAGTGGTTCTCAAGGTATGGTCTGGAGAACACAGGACATCCCCAACATTGATCAGAGGGGCCTGTGAAGTCAAAACTCTTCTCATAATAATATGAATACATTGTTGACCTTGTTCACTCATTCTCTCTCAAGTGTACAGTGAAATTTTCTAGAAGTTACTGGACATGTGACTGTAGCAATTTGCATGCAAAAGCAGGATATGAGACTCTAGGTGTCTCCTATTAAGCCAGATATTTAAAGAAACTTGTGGTGAGCATTTTGTAATATATATATATATATATATATATATATATAAAATCGTGCTTTTTTAAGATTTTATTTTTAAGTAATCTCCACACCCAACGTGGGGCTCGAACTCACAACCCTGAGACCACGAGTTGTATGCTCCACCAACTGAGCCAGCCAGGGGACCCTGGAATGTGTATAATTGTTGAATTATTATGGTGTCCACTCAAAACTAATGTAATTTTGTAAATCAACTATACTTCAGTGAATAAAAATTTTAAAAAGGAAATGTTAAAAGTAATAAGTTAAATATAATAAAGTTAATTATAATAGTTAAACATAATAAAATTTGCAAAAAGATAAAGCAATGCCACTCCTGTACTAATTTTTTGTTTGGGAAAATATCTCCTCAAAAGTATTTTGTTTGTGTAAACACAGAATGGATTTTTATTACTTTTAAATAAAGTAGTAAGTTGTACATGTTTTTCTCAGTTTTAATGTCCAATATGGCAAAATAGCCCACATAAGCAAAAGCCCTTTGAGGTCCTGAATAATTTTTGAGAATGAAAAGCAGTCATGGGACCACAAACGTTTGCTGCAAAGGGTGTCAAAGTAAGAAGGGGCCTTCAAAAGTATTACGTCCTCTCTCTCACATCATTTACAGGTTGAAAATCAGTCCCCCGAAGAGGACAACTTACCTATGTTCTGGTTACCTATTGCTGTGCTGAAACCACCCCAAAACGCAGCAGCTGGAAATACGACAATCATTCATTTTTCTCTCGAATGTGAAATTTGGACCTGCTTTGTCCCAAAAGATGTATAAGAGCTTCAGCTGGAGTGACTCGAATATTTGAGTGCCGGGACAGCTGGGACTTGCTGGGCATCTGTCTCTCTCATCTGGTCTTCCCTAGTGGCTAGGAAAGCCTTCCTCACAGAATGAGCATTCCAGGAAGCTGAGGTGAAAACAGTGAGGCTTCCCGTGACCTACGCTTGGAAGCCCCGCAGCTTCTACCACTTTCTATCGCGAAGCAAGTCACTGACAGCGGCTCAAATGCAAGGGGACGGGAAGTTAGGTTCCATCTCTTAGTGCAGGGGGCAAGGAATTTGAGGCCATCGTTAATCTACCGCACCTGAGGTCCTGGAATTAGCATGAAAAGAACTGAAACTAGGGGGGACCTGGTTGGCTCAGTTGGTTAAGTGGCTGCTTTCTGCTGGGGTCGTGATCTTGAGGGGTCTGGGATCCTGGTATTGCCCTGTGTTGGGCTCCCTGTTCAGTGGGGAATCTGCTTTCCCTTTCCCCTTGCCCCTCCCCCCTGCTCGCGCCCTCGCATGCTCTATCTCAAATAAATAAATAAAATCTTTTAGAAAACAAACAAACCTGAAACTAGAATCTATCTCTCTTGAGTCTTGGTGGAGTATGACACCTTTGACAGTGGTACCTGGACCGATGAAAAGAAAAGAAGAAAGTGTGGGGCACTGTGGGGGGGGGGGTCATGTTCATTCGAAAAACACCTTGGGGTGGACCCTAAGCAACCACGTGAGGAGCATGAGGATTTGGGAGCCTGAAAGGAGACTGCCGAGGAGGACCTGGCTCAGGGACTCTCTGATAGAGAAGAGAACCTAATTCTTTCTTAACATGCACCTCTCCCCCCACGGCCCCCACCCGCCAAACCTCTCCACTAGTTATCTCTGTCTTTAGGACAGTAGGTGGGTTTGATCGATGGGGCAAGCTACTCGGCCAATGGGAAGCTCTTCCAATGTTCTCCCATTGAGTGAAAATACAATGTTCTTCCACAGAGTGGAAATCTGTTTCCCTCTCACTTCTACCTGATGGTTCTAGATGGAGGCATGCATTGCCTTAGGGTAACATCGCAAAAGGCTTCCAAATGGCAGCTCTGTAGCTGTTGCGGCTATCATAATCCCTGTGAATTCCTTGATTCTAGGTTTCTTTTTCACTATTGATGTTTTTTAATTCCTCTACCAATTAGGTCATTCTCCTATAAAGCACCCCAGTTTGTCAATCGCTCTTTCGAAGTATTCTTCAAGAGGGATCTGACCATCTCACCACGGATGAGCACCCCCACCACATTCTGGGCACTCTGCTGTTATCCATGCACCCCCGTAATACATTGTGCAAACTGAACTCTTAAATCTCTTCCGTGTGCAATCTACTAACCGTGCTTCTCCTATGTGTGTGTGTGCATGCACATGCACTTCTTGGCCTGTTTGTTTGTTTGTTTGTTTGTTTCACTCAGCTGTGGAAATTTACATTCATCCCTAGAAATTTGACCTACATAGGTCCAACCTGCCAATATCTCTACGAATCCAGACCCTGTCACTAAGACTACTCATTAACCCCCCAGGACCCAGATAATCTGCAAATCCGTTCAGTATTTGTTCTATACCTGTATCTAAATCCTCGGGGAAAAAACTGTTGACCTAGACAGAGCCCTGTGTCACTCCACTAGAGACCATCCTCTATGCCGATATCCATCCACTAATCAGCATCCTTTGGGTTCGTTTATTCACCTAACTGTTGTTAATTCATCTAATAGTCCCATCCTTTAGTCCATATTTCTCTATCTTGTCCATAATGATCTCGGGATCGGCCTGGACAGATGCCCTGCTGAAGTCCAGATGCATTAGGTCGGCTGCAGTTGGGGGCTGTCTGAACCCGCTGTCCCTGTCACAGGAAATGAAGCAAATCTGACTCTTCAAACATGCCGTGCACTCTGCTCATTCTGTGGATTCACTCAAGTTACTTCTCGGCTCAGAACTTTCTCCATTCCCCCTGCCTGCAGTTGTGTTTCTACTGCTCAGATGCCCCTTCTTGCAGAAGCTTTAGTCCTTGACTCCTGGCACAATTATTTCAGGCCTGGTTTATTTCCCCAAACCTCTTTATACATCATACCATGTCCCAGTGGTTTGTTTATGCTCTGTCTCCTTTCCCTCATCTAGAACGAGCCATGTCTCATTTAATAAATGTATGATGGCTTTAATTCAACTAGACCCTGGTGCCTACTGACCATTGCCTCCTTTCCCCAAAACTCATAAATCACTCATTCCAAAATCCAATCTAGAGCCCACAGTGTGGTCTCTAAATACCAATTCCCACTAAAAACGACCAGGACCCCTCGGAGAAATGCCTGATACCAAGTCGAGGAGAAGAGTGTAAAAAATGAGCCTGGGACATTTTGTCATATCAGCCAGCAAAGAAGCTTTCCTTTTGACAGGACCCTATCAAAAGAACCGAGAAACAAGTCGAGGCGGCTTCCGATGGTCAAAGTTTGGGTAATCTGAACACAAATAAGAATAAACACTGAAACGAAAGAAAATATGTAAAACATACTTAGACCGATGAGTTCATAATGCTGAACAAAACAAAACCCAACCCCCAAACAAGACAGAAAGCTCCACTGATGATCTCTGAAGGACACGAAGCAAGAAGGTCGTTATTCTGAAAACTGGTAAATAGAGGTAATGAATTCAGCATTTATCTTGATCAGCCAAACCTGACTATACCAACCATATCTTAGGTACCCGATGATTGATAAACGAGGGTTTTTTTTTTCTTTTTTTCTTTACAGAAGTATTCTAGATAATAAATTAACCCCCAAAATGATGTCATTAGGATATTACCATTTATATGAATGAAATCTTGTAATCAAGGCAACACTAATCAATGGCTTCTAAAATCACTATGGTAACCAGTTCATGGGGAATTTATAATGGATGATACTAGATGATAATACCCCAGCCCCACAGATCAAACCTGACATCATCAAAAGACCGCCAGCCTCCTGCTATGTGCAGTAGGAAGGAACGGTGCCACCTCTGACTATCCTGGCTAAGAAGTAAAACCCGGGTCTGAAGAAACCTCTCTGTCCAATTACCAGTTCACAGGAAGTAATAAGGGTTAGGGTTAGCCAAGGCCGTCAGCCAAATTAGAATGTTTACCGTTCTACAGTACGTCAGAGCCATTTTCCTCTAAAATAGATTGTAAGGGGGCGCCTGGGTGGCTGAGTCAGTTAAGCATCTGCCTTCAGCTCAGATCATGATCTCAGAGTCCCGGGATTGAGCCCCGGACCGAGTCCCACATCGGGCTCCCTGCTCAGCCGGGAGTCTTCTCCCTCTGCCCATCCCCGGTCCATGCTCTGTCTCCTTGTCTCTCTCTCTCTGTCTCTCAAATAAATAAAATGAAATCTGTAAATAAATAAGTAAATAAATTATAAGGAGGAAAAGGAGGGGTGAGATGTATAGGTCAAAAAACCTCAAAAGGCATAAAAACCAAACACGGGGTATTTTGTTTGTTTGAATTTTTGTTTGAATTCTGACTCAAACCAACTAAAAAGGGACGCCTGGGTGGCTCAGTTGGTTAAGCAGCTGCCTTCGGCTCAGGTCATGATCCCAGCGTCCTGGGATCGAGTCCCACATCGGGCTCCTTGCTCGGCAGGGAGCCTGCTTCTCCCTCTGCCTGCTACTCTGTCTGCTTGTGCTCACTCTCGCTCCTCTCTCTCTCTCTCTGACAAATAAATAAATAAATCTTTAAAAAAAAAAAAAAACCAACTAAAAAAAATTTTTTTTGTGAGACAGTTAGGGAAGATCAAACACCAGATATATGAAGATATTAAGAAATTATTGTTGATGTGATGATGGCACTGTGCTTATGTATTTTTAGAAAAGTCCTTATCTTTCAGAGCCAATACTAAAATACCTAAGAAGGAAATGTCTTAGATTTACCTCAAAACAATCTAGTCAGGGCATGGGGGAGTGATCAGAATGGGGGAGTGGGGTAGCCATTGAGCTGATCATTGTCGTTTCTGGATGAACACAACGTCTTCTTATTCTTTGTGTATGAGGGACACTCTCCATCATAATTTTAACATCTAATCTAGAATTTTCCCTGAAATTCTTGAGTCTAGCAGTCTGTTGCTCTCAGAGCCCCCTTTCCTTCCCTTCCTGAAAATGTGTCTGTTGGAAGAGCAGCTTTTGTTTCCTCTTCCATCCTTCATGATTCTACAGACCCCACTGAAAATGGTGTGGAGATCTGGAAGAGTTCTCTTGGGCCCTCAGAACAGGACCTTGCAGAACTCATTCAGATGGTTGGAACTGTTCACAGCACTCCGACCACACAAGGCTCTGGTCCCTGGTGCTCGTGTTCACGCTGTTTCCATTCTGAAGCCAGTTCTATGTGACAGAAAAGAAGAGTAAAACCTGGTGTTTTATTCAGTGTTCTTTATCATTTCCCAACATTAAAAAAAAAATCAATCCCAAGTGGTAAATTTATCCCTTTTATCATCTAGTTCTTTCTAAACATAAGAAAGAGACCTCTTTGTCATCATTAGATATAAAAAATAAATAAAGCTGGACTCTGGCATTTTTGATTCTATTCTTCCTGTCTGTTGTCCTTTAAAATGACCTGTTCCTGCTTTCCTTCTTTTGCATAGAATTGATGGTTTTTTGGGCAGCCTCTCCTCTTTCTTAAGAGATTTCTTTTTTTCTTAATTTATTTTAATTTTTAAAAACATTTTATTTATTTATTTGACAGAGAGAGAGAGCACACGCAGGGAGAGCAGCAGGCAGAGGGAGAGGGAGAAGCAGACTCAGCTCTGAGCAAGGAACTCAACACGGGACTCGATCCTACGACCCTGGGATAACAACCTTAGCCGAAGGCAGATGCTTAACCAACTGAGGCACCCAGGGGCCCAGATTTTTGCTCATTTCTAATAGCACAGTAGGAAGAGTATGGGTAAACCTCCTTCACTGGTATTACACAATGTTAGTGAGTGTTGGAAAACCGATACCATCATATCCTGCTCTGCAAATAGAAACTGGTACCACCTTTCTAGAAGGCGATTTTGCAGTGTGTGTCCAAAGCGTTTTTGAAAATATGTACTCTTTGATCACTTCACTTTTAGGGAGGCACGCTAAGCAAGTCATGTGCATATGCAAAGATTTAGCTAAAAGGGTATCCGGAGCAGTGTTTTAAAATATACTTTAATAATTAGAAGCTAATTTGGGGCACCTGGGTGGCTCAGTCATTAAGCATCTGCCTTTGGCTCAGGTCATGGCCCCAGGACTCCAGGACCCCAGGACCGAGCCCCGCTTTGGGCTCCCTGCTTGGCGGGAAGCCTGCATCTCCCTCTCCGACGCCCCCTGTTTGTGCTCCTTCTTTGGCTGTGTCTCTCTCTGTCAAATAAATAAAATCTTTTAAAAATAATAATAATTAGAAGCAAATCCAATGTTCAACTAAACAGAAGATGTTCATGATACATAATTTAGGGGGAAGAGGAGATCACAAAGCAGTGCATAGAGAACGTTTCCCATTTTAAAAAAATTTACATATTCATATGGAAAAAAAGACTGGAAAGTTACATAAGAAATCCAAGTACAATTCTTTTTTGAAAAGATGTATTTATTTATCTGAGAAGGAGAAAGAGAGGGGCAGAGGGAGAGAGAATCTCAAGCCCTGACTTGGGTCTCGATCCCAGGACTCTGAGATAACAACGTGAATCAAAACCAGAGCTGCGCCTGGGTGGCTCAGTGGGTTGAGCCTCTGCCTTTGGCTCAGGTCATGATCACAGGGTCCTGGGTTCGAGCCCGCATCGGGCTCTCTGCTCAGCAGGGAGCCTGCTTCCCCCTCTCTCTGCCTGCTGCTCTGCCAACTTGTGATTTCTCTCTCTCTGTCAAATAAATATATAAAATCTTAAAACAAAACCAAACAAAATTCAAGAGCTGGATGCTTCACCAACTGCACCATCCCGGACACCTCACAAGAATAATTCTTTTTAAGGACTACATTCCATAGCATTTTCTCAAATAGATATTTATTTCTTTGAAATAAGAGGGGACAAGTAATTAGCCATAAAAATAAGAAGAGGACACTCGGGCCCAGCTCTCTGTTGCGAGCCATCTGCTCTGACCGGATCATCTCCCTGGAGCAATCATGAACCTCCCTGGAGGGTTTTTGCTGCCCTCTCTCTGTGCACAGAGATGAGGGGACAGAAGGAGTGACTCCCTCTGTAGAAGGTAGTTTCAGCAGATGGTGAGAAGATCTCTGCCCAGCAGCTGCTAAATAAGGATCTTGGCCCAAGAGTGCGACCAAGCCACACTCAAGAAACCCACTCTGGGGGCGCCTGGGTGGCTCAGTGGGTTAAAGCCTCTGCCTTTGGCTCAAGTCATGATCCAGGGTCCTGGGATCGAGCTCCACATCAGGCTCTCTGCTCAGCGGGGAGCCTGCTTCCTCCTTTCTCTCTGCCTGCCTCTCTGCCTACTTGTGATCTCTGTCTGTCAAATAAATAAATAAATAAAATCTTCAAAAAAAAAAAAAAAAAAAGAAAAGAAAAGAAACCTACTCTGGCCTCAGCTCAGCCTCTGGAAGGGCACAGTCTGGCCCCAGCCTGGGGCTGTTTAGTGCTTTGTGGCTCACCTCTCAGCAGTCAACGGTGTTCTTTCAAGAGGTTTCCCTGGGGTTTGGGTTAAAGCTGTTGGCCTCTGCTCTGTAGTCTCTTGTGTGACTCACTGTGGTATTTTGTCCATTATTTGTCCCACTTCCCTCCTAGCAGCCTCCCTGCCTCTTCTTTAAAAAATGTCTTGTCCTCCTCCTCCCCCGTAAGCCTGATCCCAAATGGTGAAGGTTTATGAATAAGCCAGAGAGTTAGAAGTGAGTTCGTGATTAGAACCCTCAGCCTCATAATTCTGTCGGCTGCAGTGGAACTTAGGACCTTAAACAAATAGGGAAAAAAAGGGAGAAAGGAGGAAGGGGCAGGGAGGGAGAGAGAGAAGAAATGTCGTATGTTTAAAAAGAAAATTAATATTCTCCATTATATCTAACTGGGGAAATACTACGAACATGCATCACTGTAACCATTTTATTGTCTTCTGGCTCCTAAGGTCTAGGACACATGGTGCCTGTCCCTGACACTGGATTACGTTTGCTTCTAAATTCTGAATCAGCTGAAATTCACATTAAAATGCATGATGCTGCAGTATATTGCTGGCAAACCCCACAAACTTCCTAAATAAAGCAAAATGACATAAACAAACAACAACAAAGGCAAGTTCTTTCGAAAACCCAGAAAGGAAAATATCTTTAGAAGTTTTAGAATCCTCTTACGTTTTTATATGTATTTCAAGGCTGAGCAGTTCAAGACCGTGAACGACGCCACTGCTTCCAACACAACTCTCATTTGGCTCCCTGGGCTGAGTGAAATGCAAGACCATTCTCTTGGAATTAGTTCTGTGTATCATGGAGGCAACATGGAGCCCTTGCGTATCAGGAACTCGGCCTGCTTTCCTTGTGGGTGCAGGAAACAGTGACCTACTAAGTGTGATGGCAGCGACAGAGGGAAGGGCCACCTAAAATAGATGCTCTCACTTCTATTTTTTTTATTATTATTTATTCATTTGACAGACAGAGATGACAAGTAAGCAGAGAGGCAGGGAGAGAGAGAGGGAGGGGGAAGCAGGCCCCCCCGCTGAGCAGAGAGCCCGATGCGGGGTTCAATCCCAGGACCCTGAGATCATGACCTGAGCTGAAGGCAGAAGCTTAACCCATTGAGCCACCCAGGTGCCCCTGCTCTCACTTCTAGAATGCCCTTTATTTCACCTTCAGTGCTTCTTCCCTCTGTGATATCTGGATCTTGGCACCTTCTTTTTTTTTTTTTCTTTTAAAGATTTTATTTATTTATTTGACAGAGAGACAGATCACAAGGAGGCAGAGAGAGGAAGGGAAGCAGGCCCCCTGCCTAGCAGAGAGCCCAATGTGGGGCTCGATCCCAGGACCCTGGGATCATGACCTAAGCCAAAGGCAGAGGCTTTAACCCACTGAGCCACCCAGGTGCCCCTTGGCACCTTCTTTTGAAAATACTCCCAGAGAACAAAATTCTGAGACCTTAATGTCAAGAATGGAGAAAGAGGACAGTCGCTCTCCTCTTCCCTGTTCATGTTGTTGCACTCTTCCCCGAGCCCTAAATACGTCCTTCCATTTCCCACCAAACACATTGCCCCTTATGGTCCTTCTTTCATATAGAAATATACGTAGAGGAGATTCCTGAGCCCTGCCCCCAAAATAATAATAATAGTAATAAATGAAGAGAATGTTAAGACTTAAAAGGACCTCACGAATTTATACCCGAATTCCTGAGGCCACTAAGACCTCTCCCCAGACTGAGCAGTGACTGGTCTAATGGCCAGTCCAGGGTGGAGATCCAGACCCTGCAAATGCACGGCCCCAACAAAGGCATGGCCCACCAACAGTCCAGTAATTCCCTTCCCCCCCCCAGAAGGCTGTAGACCTTGGGTTTGCTCCATCTGAAAAATGAGCTTTCAAGACAACGTCTGAACACTTCTGAATTGCAGATTTCTAGGACATCAGAGGATAGTTATTTAATAAATATGGGTCAGACAAGTGAAGGGTTGATACTATCATCAAGTACTACCAACCCAGAGAAGCGTGTTAATGAGGATCACTTGACCCAAGTAACAGAAGCGAAGATCTTGCCCTCAGAGAGGGGAGTGAGTTTATGTTTTGAGGTGCCCTGTTGGGCTCCCTGAAATCCCAGCACTGGGCAGAAGACTTGTGTACTCTGCCTGCCCGAAGGCTCTACTTCTATAACATCTCTTGAATCCCTTTATCTCTCTTCATCCTACACTGCTATTCTCTTGCTTAGGTATCCATCATTTCTTACCTAGATTAAGCCTCTTCATTGATCGCTTGGCTTCCCCACTTCCTCGTTCCTTCCCCCCAATTCCCACTCCACTGCAGCCATAGTCCCGTAGGACCAGATTCCAGCCATGTCTCCTACCTTCTGTCCCATCACGCTCCTCTTTGGGTCCCCCATCACTCCATGCTTTCTGGCTTTGGAGTCACTGATGATCGCTGATTCCTTATGCTTGCAACGTTCTCCTTTTCTACTTTACCACCATTTTATTTGCTCAGTCCTACTCACTCTTTAGTACCTAGCATAGAGGATGTCCCCTCTTTCAGAATCCTTCCTTGGCACTCTAAGAAACTACAGGTCCATTATGAGCCTACTGGGACCTCTTCTCTACGGCATCCTTATTCCAGAATGAGGGTAACAAAGGAGCCACCACCTGAACTCTGTCAGCTGCCATAAAACAAGGCAAAAGAGAGAAGTAGAGACTTAGACACTAAGTCTGAAGTTTTCCACCTAGAAGTCACCCTATAGACTTCCTTTCAATTTTCATTACTCAAAGCAAGTCATAGGGCCACATCTAACTTTTAAAGATTAGGGAAGTTAAATCATACAATGTGCCTAGAAATAGGGAGAACTGAAACTATTTTTTTTTAAGCAGCCCTATTGACTTACACATTAAAGTAAATTGAGGCTCAGAAAATCCCCAATGGATTTGGTGATCTTAATGAAAAGGGTTTAATTTGTGTGACGTTGGTGGGAGCCATGTCAGAGGAAGCTATGAGTGATTGAGACATAAAGAAATAGAAGGAGTGAGAACACCAGACAACTCTTTCAGGACGTTTGACTGTAAAGTAGAGGAGGTAGATAAATGGTGGTGGTGGTGAGGGTTTGGCCAAGGAAGAAAATAGTGTTTGTTGGTTAGTTATGAGTATGAGTGCAGCTTGAGCACGTTTATATGATGCAGGATATACCCAGATAAGCATGAGTGTCTGAAGGTTCCTAAGAAGAGGAATTGGGTAAGGTCTCCAAACCGGTGGGAGAGACTGGACTGTAATGCATGGTGGAGGATGGGTTTTAGGTTAGACTAGGCTTCCCTCCCGGATACAGTAGGGAACAATGGAGAAGCAAGTGAGCACAGGTATCAATCCGTTTATAGACTGGGAAGTAGGAAGTTGAGGGAATCTGGTTCAGTGATTTGCACCGCTGTGAAATTAACTTATATAAAGCTATCCTAATCTATTCCACTTGGAGAAATTTAGGAGATAATTACAGGGGAAAAAATAAAAGGATGCTCTTTGGTAATACTTGTGGTTTCCTAGCATAAAGATTGGGAGGATGCTAAGCATATTGCTTCTCTGTACACCCTACACCCCAACTGAGCCCTATTTCAGGCACTGTTTGGGCAGTTTTAAATGCCAAATGCCATCTTCTAGACACACATATAAACCCAGTGAAAACTGGCTTATTCTTAAGAGTTTTAACATAGCTATGAAATGAAGGTCTGTTTTTGCCCAAACTCATCCCTAAATATGCAGGGATATGTATTAACTTCAGAGGCTTTCTCTCCACTCTCTTTCTGTCTTCCACCTGAAAATGATTTCTCAACTCACCCTATGATCACACAGGTCAGGACATTGCTTAGCCTAGAAGAATAATCTTACCTGATCCTTTTCTCTGGAGCATAAGCAGATGCCTTCAAAGTCTGCTACCTTAGGACGTTGCCATTCTAGTTACTCAGGCAGCTGCTGGCCTGGAAAATCATTGTCCTCTCCCTAAATGCTCTTCTGCACTCTGGCAAGCTCACTCAGGGTTCATGATTATTTTTTTTTCCTCCTTTTTCAAATAGGTTTTTTTTTTTTCTTTTTTGGTTCAGACAGAAAGGCCTCCCTGCCTAATTTAATTTTGTTTCTCCTTTCTTTGTTACAAGCAGATGTCACTTTTACATCTGTGACTCTGATCAAATGCCCCATGTCTCCCCATCACCAGCCCAGCAGATGTTACTACTGTTAGCCAAACTCTAGCAAAAAAAAAAAAAGGTAACAGGCAGCCCCTTCTGCTAATCATGATGTTGGTGGGGGAGACAACAAGAGAAGTAGAATGGGGCTCTTCCATGATGATGTCCTTAAAAAGATACATACTGGAGATCTGTAACCGATCAGCTACATGGAGGCTAGCACATACATATGAGGTGTCTCTGAAATGAATTTAAATGCAGAAATACCATCTATGAGTTGGCCATAAAGCTCCAACCCAAATCCACATAGCCAACTCAGGGCAGATGCCTCTTAAAGTGACACGACCCTGGACACACAGTATTTATATGCAGGAGTAAAGCACCACATTAATCCTATATAAATATTGTGTAAAAAGTAAGACAAAACACAAAAGTAACTTCTATACATTCATGTCTTCTAGTAAATTCTTAAAAGAGAAATTTTCTGCCCGATTGCTTTATTTCCTCTCATTTGATATCTTAGAACCTGCTCTTTCATACGCATTGTAAACACGCAATGGGAAAGACAGGGTCCATGCACTCTAAATTCCAAAATGTTTAATGTGCAATTCAAGGAGACTCTACCACCACCATCATCATCATCATCGTCGTCGTCGTTCTCTTCACCACCATCATCATCACCAGCATCATCAAACCCGGTGTCTAACACTCATTGTATTCTTTCCAGGTGCCAAGCGCTGTGCTAATTGCTTTGTACGCACTATTGTCAATCAGTTAATAATTGTTAGTCCCACAGTGCCAGGAGGTTAGTTACCAGAAATACAAAGAATTTCTATTATGAAACGTGTGTATTACGGTTGCTAGGCAAATGGGAAATGTGGAAAAAAATGCTAAAATGCTAGGAGAGGGTCTCTATCCGTGGATCTTCATACTTGGGGATGCTCTGGTTGGCTTGTTGACGTTCTGGGGAAACGTCTCAATAAATTCTGGTTAGGATATTTTCTTAGTGCAGGTGAATGGGAAAGGCTGCCGCCTGCAGAAATCTTTGTGGAGAAACCCAAGGACAAATCTGGCCTTTTAATTCTCTGGTTGAGAGAGCTGTCGGTTCTGAGGGGAGCCTTTGGTAGTCAGTGGCCTCACTGCACCGGGATAATTTGGATGCAGTATCAAATAAAGCAATCAAAAAGAAAATTCCTCTGAAACTCTCACTGGTATTTAATATTTTATTCATTCCCATGTTATTGTGCTTTGCCTGCGGTGAAACAGCCTCAAAACAGCCTCCTAGGAGTGAGGCATTAGGAGGCTGACAAGCGTTTTCCCATGAATCGCTACTACAATACAATGGCATTTTGTTTGCTGTTTTGTTTCCTTGTCTTCTAACATTCTTTCTGACTTTCAAGGAAAAAAAGCAGAAGAAAAAGAAACCCTCCTATGAATGGCGAAGAAAAGGAAAGAAAAGTTTCTTTTAAACTTTCAACCTTTTTCATTTGGTACTGGGTAGCATGTAAACATTTTTTTTTTCTCATGGTATATATGCGGGTAGTTCCCCCCCCCCCACCCTTTTTTGGCGCTTTAAATGCCTTTTTTCTTTCTTTCTTTTGCCACACAGCATTGCCTTTCCATTATTGATTCAGAAAATCGGCAGGGGAGAAAAAATCAACCGTGTACACATATTAAGAAAGGGAAGTCAGAGGAAGATAGATCAAACCATCCATCTATCCATGTGGTCATTTATCTATCAATCCATCTCCGCTACCCACCCGCCTCTATTAAAATAAATAGCAGGCACTGTACACATTGCTGGTTGGCTGAAGTTGTGATCTGGACAAAAGGTCTGTTTGGGAAAAGGATGCTGAAGCTCTAATTCTATTTGTGCCGGTTGAAAATCAGGAGGGGTTTTTCTACACTTCACTTTTATTAGATTATTTCTTATAGATGGTTTCTTTTTTCCTCCCAGACGCGTGGTGGAGGCTGCTGAAGCAGTTGGTCTATAGTTGGAATAATTAAATTAACCATTTGGTACAACTTTTAGGGGAGAGCTCGCGTGTAGAAAGCACAACTCTAACAAAACAGGGCGCTGGGGCTGGGGCTCCGGTCTGGCCCAGCCCCACAAGCCTTTCATCTTCGGAGCAGAAGCAGGACCCCGGGCCACAAAAGATCCACAGAGGGGACGACGGGCCAGGGACGGTGGGGGTGGGGTGGGGTGGGAAGAGGGACGGTGACACGGAACAAAATAAACCTACAAGGCCTACAAAGGGGAAAATGAAGTCAAGCGCATTTGCTCATCCGACCGTGCGGTCCCGGCGCTGAAAGGTCCCCCGGTACAAAGACAAGGAGGCGCACAGCACCCCGACCGGCTAGGCCGGGCGGCAGGGGGCGCCTGGAGGGAGGCCGGGCCGACCGGGGCAACCGGGAGAGGGCTGGGGCGGCTGGGCAGGGGAGAAGGGGAGGGAGGCGGGTGGGAGCCGCCGCGGGCAGGGCGGGGAGAAACCCAGCCCCCGGGGCCGCGGGGAGCGCGAGGCAGTGCCCTGCTCCGGCCTCCGCCCGACCAGCCTCCCGCATCCCACCGCGCCCCGGCACGCCCCTGCGGCCTCGCACCTCCCTTGCTCAGGAGCCTTGGGCGAGTCCTCGCCCCGCTCCCCTGGCTTCTCCCGGTGTCACCCTCAGAAGCCTCCAGATCCAGCTCCGCAGAGCAGCACACAGCACCCCCTACGCCAAGCTCCTGCGCACACGGACTGCCGTCCTGCACCGACTAAATCCCAAAGTTCTACATCGTCACTCAAGAGCCACCGCCCTCAGGAGGTGTGGGCAGAAGCCTTGCTCCTCCGAGCTCCCCTCACAGTCCAGGTCCGCGGCCCGCCTCCGCCCCAAGGGCTAGAGGGGCCTCTGGGGACCGTCTGCAAATTGGGACGCAAGGTGTAATTGGCCTGCACTCCGGGGGGGGGGGGTGCGTAGGGCCGGGCCCCGGCCGGAGAGGTGTAAGCCCATAGAGGTGTAAGCCTGGTTATTGGCTAGCCAAGGGCCTGGAAGCCAAAACGGGTCCCCTCCCAGACACAGTGTCACTCTTCCGCAGAGAAACGCGCTGAGATTCCGCGTGAGCCGGAGGAGCCGGCTAGGCTAGCCGGGTGCACCCCGGGCCAGTGCTCCGCGCATCCACACCCTCTGAATGCGGGCCTGGGGCAGCGGGGTCGCGTCGGGAAAACCAAGAGGCACCCCCCCCACACACACACACACACAAAACTTCGAGCGATTCTAGAAACCTGGACAATCGCAGCCCTATGCTTGACGACCTATCCTCAACCTCCCTTAACGGGTGGGGGGTGTAAATAAGAGTGGGGAAATTCCATGTGTAGCCACGGAAGGGGCACAGCCACCTCCCGGTCTAAATGCAGATTCATATTCATGAGAACGGGATAAATAAAGACAAATCCCCACTGTAATAACACTTGGATTCCCATCCGTCTTTGCTGGCCTTTAGGTTTAGGGGACTGAAGACAGATGTTTGCATCTCTTTTCTCCTCTTGTCTGGTGACCATAAAGAAAAACCATTTAGAGCGTTGCAATTTGTTTCTCGCCGCAGTACAACCTTGTACACATTTATTTTCATTTCACCCCCTTGCACAAAAAAGTGCGCACTGGTCACCAAGGGCCCTTCTTTATCAAATACGCATTGTACCACATACAACTGCAATAAAACTATCAGCCCTCCCCATAAAACTATCACCAGGCTGCTCGGTGGGTCCCCGCTGCCTGTACTGCCGACATTAGGTCTTGCGAACGTCCAGGGGATGGCCGTCACCTGAAATCAACCTGAAACTCACCCAGCAGAGAAGCACAAGGCTGGGGGGGGGGGGGCCGCTGTCCCTGTTTAATCCATTACGGCGTCCGCTGCAGTTCAGAGCGCAATAAAACACGGTGGCAGTGGAGAGCGGGCGCCCATCCACTCCCCAGCACTAGCATCGAATTAAACCACTTAGTTTGGCAAACACTGAACGCCTAAATGCCCCTATAAAGACTTTATGAGTTTGTTACTTTAATTACTGACTTGTTACAGAGCACATAAAGGGGGTAATGAATGCAATAAAACTAATTATCTACACATTTAATTCATATAAAATATCTAGGGTTTGTTTACACCACCCGGCGATTCAACTAAGCATTCCTCCTCTTGTCCACCGAGAGGAAGGGTTTAATGAAATAGTTTTCCTTATTCTGCTAGAGCCTAACGAACCAAATGAAAATTACCCTCCGCTTAAATCATGGGGCCACCGAGGTCCACAAATCACTGTTCACTTCTTTGTCTGTACCTTCCAGCCAGCACCCAAGAGCCTGAGGAGTTGGAGAAAGAAAGAGCTCGACCTGGAGCCTGGGCATTTTGAGAGCAAAGATTTCACTCGCTGCAGTCAACAAACCTAAAGGGCAAGCGGTCGGCAATCCTCTTTGCGAAGCCCCGGGTCTTCGGCGGACTGGGGGGCACCTGAAAAAGTGTAGCTGATAAAAGAGGAGAGTGCCCGAGAGGGATGGAAGAGGAGACACATTTGGGGATACTTCATGCCCGCTTGCCAGTCATGGCGTAATTGAAATCAACAACCGCACAGAACCTCCAAACCAACAGAATGCAAACCTTGAGCAAATGCAGAAAGACACAGAGCGGACCGCAAAGAAGCCCTCAGCAGAGACAATCCAGATGTGTCACATTCAAGAGCTTTTACTCAGATGTGGCTTTATTTTTTAAACAGCTGTGTAAGCGGAGTCTCTAGAAAAGCATGTTAAGCTGCGACAAGAAATGCAATTTATAAGATGCTCTTTTTTTTTTTTAAACCCCCTCTACCAGGTGTATTTTAAAGAAATCCGCTTATCCTTCACATAAACCCCCTTGGCCCACTTACTCTATGTTAACGGGGTGCCTGAGTCTTGCCAATGTCCCAGTCCTTTATAACATTTCATGCACTTCGGGGGGTAGGCTTGTTGTTAAATTGAGCGTGTAACGCTCTTACAAAACAGGTTTTCTATGACATCAAGGTTTCTTCTCCCTAACCGAAGGGAAAAAAAAAAAGAGGACGAAGAAGGGGGAAACACACACACTATCTCAATTTATGCCTAAGGTATATGATCAGTTAAAAAGGCTTAAAAGCTCGGGGAAATTGGATCAGGGAGAATCGTCACCCAACTTTCATTATTTCCAAGTAGTGTGATTGAATTAAAGGGCAGGGAGCTGGTTAGAAGGGAGGATCAGGGGCTCGGTGCGTAATGGTGTGGTATTAAATTCTAATTAGAGATGCAGGAATCAATGATAGGGAGGTTGGACAGCTCAGTTCCCCAGTGCCAGCCCAATAGACGGATGAGTTATTGTCATGTAAAAAGCGCCAGCAATAAGACCAACCGCTTTGCTATTGTCCAAGTGGAAAGAGCCAAGTTTATTATGAGGACTATATGCTCTAGAGACCTCAGACAAGGCATCTCATAGGAGGCTTTTTCATAAAACTAGGCTCTGCTGGTAGTAAGGAGGCCAGTTTGGAGGCAGGCGTTGAGCTGTGCACATCTCCCCACTCCAGCCACCTTCTCCATACCCATCTTTTATTTCATTTTTCCACTTGGCTGAGCCATCCAGAGCCTTTTCAATGTATAAAATGGAATATTCTTACCTCAATTCCTCTGCCTACGAGTCCTGTATGGCTGGGATGGACACCTCGAGCCTGGCTTCAGCCTATGCTGACTTCAGTTCCTGCAGCCAGGCCAGTGGCTTCCAGTATAACCCGATAAGGACCACTTTTGGGGCCACGTCCGGCTGCCCGTCCCTCACGCCGGGATCCTGCAGCCTCGGCACCCTCAGGGACCACCAGAGCAGTCCGTACGCCGCAGGTAAGGACCGCCAGCTTTCTCAGCGGAGGAAGCCGCCTTTCCGCTCGTATATAGGAAGCCTTGATTGCATTTGAAAATGGAAATGTGTTTAGTATTTACCAAACGAAATTTGCTTACACAAATGAAAGAATTTATCACGTTAGAAGCGATTGCAGGGAGGGGTAATTCACTTACAGGGTTACACTATCCTAGTCACACCCGAACCGCCAACAAAATTATCTTAAGCTGCCAAAATGATAGGCATAATTTATTTACTTTGCGATGAGACGTAAAGCTTAGAAAATAATTAAATAACAAAGAGTAAAGCTCATTACTGGCAGTGTCTCTCTCTTTTTTTAAGAACCGACAGCGGCTCACACCTCTTGGGCTGGTCATTTTTATGATTATTTCTTTAATTTATTATTATTATTTTGCAGCACTTTCCCCCAACTTTTGGGCAGGGTCAACTTCTGAGAACTGAAAAGTTCCAACAGTGGGAGTGTTGGGTAACTTCTTCCCCGGTTCCCTGATGCTCCGACTGATGTTTTTGGACTTTTTTTCCTCTTTCGCTTTTCCTCACCAAAGCATTATCCCGCGTCCCGGCCCTCGGCCGTCCCCAGTGAGCTCTTCCAACCCACCCAAAGGCGCTTGTGCCAAGAGGGACCCCGCCAAAGCCCGCAGTTCGCCGGTTTCGGTATTCTACTAATTCGCTCGGTTTTTCTCGGCAGCGACTCTCAGCCAGTGCCCCGCGCCGGCGTCGGTGGCCGCTCTAGTGCTACCTGACCTTGGAGTCCCCACATTCCGGCTCCGCGGCGCTCTCGCGCTCCAGACAGTTTTGCTCACACTCTGTCCCCTCTGTCGTCCCCCAGTTCCTTACAAACTCTTCACCGACCACGGCGGCCTCAACGAGAAGCGCAAGCAGCGGCGCATCCGCACCACTTTCACTAGCGCGCAGCTCAAGGAGCTGGAGAGGGTCTTCGCAGAGACGCACTACCCCGACATCTACACCCGGGAGGAGCTGGCCCTGAAGATCGACCTCACCGAAGCGCGAGTCCAGGTACGCGCGCCCACAAACCGACCCTGCTTCGCCGCCCCGGGCCCGGTACGGTACGGTGGCGGGGACCGGGCGGTGCTCCTGAGGGTTCGGAAAACCCGGGCTTTTCAAAGACAAGGGCCCGGGACCCACGGCTGAACAGAGAGGCCAAGTTCGGAGGGACTGTGCGCGCGAGGAAGCGTTATAGTGCGCGCTCTCGTTTATCTGTGCACAGCTGCAAAGCCTTCCCCACCCGGTGTAGTCCTGCAGAGACTTTCGGGGTCTTGGGACGTGAATGAGCAAGGCTTTTGCAGGACAGGAAGTGCCTTGTGGGAGGAGCGCAGACTTTGCCCCCGTATTAGACTTGGGGTTTTTTGTTTTTGTTTTTCTGCCTCCTCACTCAAGCTCTTTTAACTTGAAACCGTGGAGTAGAGGTGCATTTTCCCGGTAACTATGGCTTGGATCACACTGGCAAAGGGGCTGTGACTCCATGAAGGTCACGAACCGCGGCTAACTCTAACCTTATAGGGAAACAGGTGCACTCACGAGCTGGCCAAGGCGCCTCTCCAGGTGAGCCCCATTGTACGGTATATTAGGCCCAAAGGCCAAGATGGGCGGCGAGCATCAAACCAGGGACCCCCCTCCTCCTTCTACCAATTAGCGTTTAACCTTAGACCTGCGGCGTGGGGGGTATGGCGAGTGTGGGGTGGTTCAAGAAACAGACTGAGCAAAGGCCCGCCAGAATTAAGGCTTCCATTTTAGGGCCTTTCTGGGGCCTGGGGTCTTTTAGCCTGTCCTGCAAGCAGTCATTTCCCTGGAATGCTCAGGTGCCCCTAAGAAAGTTTCTCCGAAGACGCAAGGGAGACAAGGGAGGGGGCAGACTTGGTGGCGCGGTGTACCCGCGGCGCTCGGACTTTAAAACAAGCCGAAATGGAACGTGGGCCGTCCCAACCCGCGCTCTGCTTCCCCCTTTCCTTCTTCCTTTCCCTGCTTCACCGCCTCTCCTCTCCTCTCGGGCCAGGTGTGGTTCCAGAACCGCCGCGCCAAGTTCCGCAAGCAGGAGCGCGCGGCAGCGGCCGCCGCGGCCGCGGCCAAGAACGGCTCTTCGGGGAAGAAGTCCGACTCGTCCCGGGACGACGAGAGCAAAGAGGCCAAGAGCACCGACCCGGACAGCACGGGGGGCCCCGGCCCCAACCCCAACCCCACTCCCAGCTGCGGGGCGAGCGGCGGCGGCGGCGGCGGGCCCAGCCCGGCAGGAGCCCCGGGGGCGGCGGGGCCCGGGGGCCCGGGAGGCGAACCCGGCAAGGGCGGCGCGGCGGCGGCGGCAGCGGCGGCGGCGGCGGCGGCAGCGGCGGCGGCGGCGGCGGCGGCCGGGGGCCTGGCGGCGGCCGGGGGCCCTGGACAAGGCTGGGCTCCCGGCCCCGGCCCCATCACCTCCATCCCGGATTCGCTCGGGGGCCCCTTCGCCAGCGTCCTATCTTCCCTCCAAAGACCCAACGGCGCCAAAGCCGCCTTAGTGAAGAGCAGTATGTTCTGATCTGGGACGCGCGGCGGCGGCGGCGGCGGGCGAGCCGGGCCGGGCGGGCGAGCGGGCGAGCGGGTGGGCTCCGGGCTCCGGTCGTCGCTGCTGCCGAGGCTTTCCACTGAGGGCCTAACGTCATCGCGATACGAATAAAGAGAACATGGCGTCGCCCCATTTCAACCCCACTCCTACCCCATCCTGAACCCCCCCCCCCCCCAACAAAACAAAACTCAAAACTTCCCTAGCTTCGCACCTGCCTCAGGGGCCTCGCAGGCCGGCCAGGGCTCCGCCTGCTGACCGCGAGGTGCGAGCAGCGCGGCCCGGGCTCGGGGCACTCTCAGGGGGGCTGTGTCTGCGTGTCGGTGTCTGTCTGTCTCGGGGAATGTGTGTCTGAGGCCCGAGCAGGTGACAGGGAGAGATGAATGGGTGGGGGGGCACAACCGACTCAGTGACTTGCTTAGAAAAAGAGAAAAAAAAATCCTCCAAATTGGAAAAAAAAAAAAAAATCAGGAAGGCAGCAATCACTTCAAAAACAAGCCAACAATCCACCCGGAAAGGTGTTAAAATCCGAGGGGGAAACGAGGAAGGTGGGGAGAAGGGAGACTGAAGCTAGCCGGGTCTGTCTGTGGACCCCTCCTGACAGCCCACCCCCTTGGGGCTCCTCCTCAAGGGAGAGTGGGGACGCCTTCCAGTCCTCCTTCCCCTCGTGTCCTTGGGTTCGCGCAGCCGCGGGCGACGACTCGAGCGGACTGTCCCCGCGGCCAAGGTGACTTCCTCGCTCCCGCCTGCCTGTCCCACCTCGCCAAACACCATCCCGCCATTAGCGCATCCCAACCCCACACAGTGGCAACTCCCAACCCCGACTCTTTGCAGCCACTCGGCCCTTGAAAGATGCCCTATACATGAGATGCCTTTTCATCCACAAACTCTGCAAACGGTCTCATATTTCGCAGCTCTTCCCTTTTTTTCTCTCCCGTCACCCCCACCGGCATTTTCTTCTTCCACCAGCTTTTACCGAACTTTTTGGCACTGCTTTGGATTCGAGTCAATTGCAGTCCACGCAACCGGCTGCGGAGAAATCAACCGAGCAAAGAAAGGCGTCCGCACAAGGTTGCAGAAGCGTCTCGGTTGGCATTTCTGTTTGATCCGAAACGGACTCACATCCTGTATGGTGGATGGACTGTATATTGATGATTCCATTCTTCAAGCAGATTAGACATCTCTGTTGGGATTTTGGTTTTTTCGTTTTTTGTTTTTCGTTTTTGTTTTTTATTTTAAAAGGCACAAACTATAGATATTAGTTGAATGTTGAGGCTTTAACTTTTTCGGTGTCTTTCTACAACTGTGTTCTGTGACTGAATTGTATCGTGTTAATATCAGTACAGACCGTCTCCTCTACGTGACCGTATAATGTTTTTCTCTTCTTGTAGTCTCTATGGCGTGTCTTTATGGAGTAATAAGGTTCTCACGGGTTCAATTCCTTTGTGTTTAGAGAGACCACGGTTCAGACAATGGTATATATTTTTGTTATCAGGTGCATGTCTGTCTGATTTCTTTTTTCTTCTTGTTGGGACTCTGTTTGTGAACATAAGCGTTATAAGTTATGTTTCAGATTTTCAAATTTATTTATATGTGTTATAATGAATGCTTCTATTTAAAAGGGAAATATTTCTACATGTGCATATAGTTTTCCAAGAGTGTACCATTAACTTGATTGTTGATAATAAAAACAAAAAGCAAGTCTAGCAATCGAACTCTTCTGACTTTTCCTTGATTCGTTTTTGTTTTGTTTTCTTAATTTAATTTTAGAAACGGTAAGAGTGGACAGAAGAAGAGGAAATTGTACAAAATATCCAGAAGCCTCCGAGGCTCTGGCAACCCAAGCCTGCTGGAAGTCTAAATTCACTCAGCAAAATTCAGCCAATATAAAATTTAGTGCTTGGGATAGCAGGCAAGAGACTCTGGCCGTGTTTATTTGTCTCTCAGTCACGGAGCACGAAAGGATACCAGTGTGTTGATAAAAATGTTCACATGGGTGCCTAGGCTGAGGCCAGAGGGCTCAGTGGCAGTGAAGGCAGGTTTCAGATACCCGGCTTCGAGAAAGACTCAGAAGTCAGGATTTGTGTATATGTGCTTTCAG
Source organism: Martes martes (assembly GCF_963455335.1). Lineage (NCBI taxonomy): Eukaryota > Metazoa > Chordata > Mammalia > Carnivora > Mustelidae > Martes > Martes martes. The sequence continues at coordinate 173,514,201 of NC_137889.1, read as the reverse complement.
GACCAATGGCATCTGGTGAAGTCCAAGTGGTCCAGCTTCCTTAAGCCCTGCAGAATGCCAGCAGCCCGGAAGGTCTCTGTGTGGGCAAGTGACTCAGGATGACCGTTGGCCTGAGAACAGCTCTGCAATGTTGGTGTGTTTGGAGAAAAAACACATGGGCAGCCACTAAAATTAGTGAGCACTGGCGTGTAGCAGTTTTGGCTTTCCATGCATTATCTCATCTACCCCCCAAACAACACCTGGAAGCAGGTACAATTACTATATTTATTTTTCTTTTAAACAGATGAGATGCTAAGGCAACAGAAAAGTTAACTTGCTCAAGAGGCTCCTGTGTTTGAGTGATGGGGCTGGTCTTTGAACCCAAGAGATCTGACTCCAGAGCCTGCCCATGAACTACACTAGTGGTTCCCAAAGTGTGGTCCCTGGACCAGCAGCACCAACATCACTTGGGAACTTGTTTGACACACGAATTCTTAGACTCCATTCCAGATCTACTAAGTCAGAAACTCTGTATTGGGGGGCAGGAATATATGTTTTCATGAGCTCTATGGAGGATATGAGAACCACTGAATGATACTTTAAGAAACCCAAACAGGAAGGTTCCAGAATTGGGACTACTTTGGGAACAGGTGTGTGTGTGGTGGTGGTGTGGGGTGGGGGGGAGGGCTTATCAATAGATGACTCAGTTCCCCTCATCTGAGAGGAGCCTGCAGTCTGCTGGCTCTGGTCTGAGGATTAGCTGCTGATCTGGCTTGAATTTATTAGAATTTTTCACCTTATGCATCCAAATGGGGCTTGCATCGAATCAGGCAGGTTTCAGTTAGAATTTTCTAAATATTTGAATCTTATCTAACTTCTAACAGTTTTTCTAAAGAGCTTTTTTTTTTTTTTAAAGATTTTATTTATTTATTTGACAGACAGAGATCACAAGTAGGCAGAGAGGCAGGTAGAGAGAGGGAGAAGCGGGCTCCCCGCTGAGCAGAGAGCCTGATGTGGGGCTTGATCCCAGGACCCTGGGATCATGACCTGAGCTGAAGGCAGAGGCTTAACCCACTGGGCCACACAGGTACCCCTCTAAAGGGCTTTTAAATAGTCTTTCTTAAAAACAAAACAAACAAAACAAAACAAAACAGAAAAACCTATCTCTAAATGCCCTATGCAAACTCCCCAAGACAATATTCGACAAACAATGACATTAATTGTGCTGGTCTAAAATGCCAGCAATGGCTAGAGGCCTTAGACCCCAGTCCTCGATCGTAAATGTAATTTACAAGGTCTGGGAGAGGCCGAAGGAAGAGCAGGACTTTATAGATGAAAAGAACACTCAAAGCCCAGGTAACCGAATCCTAGGCTGGAGGAAATTGGACTTCCCTTAGGCATTGAGGGACACTAGGCAAGCCTCTGCAAGCTGATGGGCCGAACAGTGGGGCAGGCATTCTGGAGAAGGCAAGATCAGGGGAAAGGAACAAAATAAGAAATAGAGGAAGAAAGGAGAAAGAGAAGGAAGAGGGAAGACAAATAGCCAAAGAAGAGTCTCTAGAAACCTCAGTTAAGGTCCTAGAAATCCTTTCAGATGGGCACGAACTAGATAAGCATCCCCACATCCCCTTCTTTTGGCCTTGACCTGCTTTGAACAACTTATCTCCAGGATAAGGGACACTGGAGATTAATGAGGAAAATATGCTTCCCATCCCCGCATCGCTCCGGCTTCCCAGAGGACTGCATTTCTAATGTCTGGAGGCACCCAGCTTTAGTATTTTAAATATAAGCTTCTTTTTAATTTGGGTCACCTCTGCCTCTCATAATGGTCAAAGCAGCAAACTATTAGGAGGCAAGTTTATGATCAAATGCGAAATAATGCCCCTGTAATATGTTGGAACCTAGTGGCAGGACACTGTGTCTCTGGAGTTGTGTCATTTCCTTGGAGCCCTGCACAGTGTGAACAAGCTCACTTTCACTTTTCCTCTCCTAAAGAATTTGCATTTTGGCTCATCAAGGCATCCTTTTTCCTGGCAACTCTGGGACCACATGTGACTTCACAAAAACTGCATGAGCCGATGCCAGATGGCCACCTCTAAGCCAAGTCTCTTTCAGGATGGCTGAGTCCGGAAAACCAGAGCAGTTTCGGAGTAGAGCAGATAAACAGACAAATAGTCGCTGTCCACAGCTCCCCTCAGACACTACTCTGTGGTCACCTCACATCCTTAGGCAAGCAGCCTGTGGCTAGACAGAGATGATCCTCAATTCAGGGAAAAGATCCATGTGACTGGGAGCCTGATTTATCAACTATGGATGAGAATAATAATACAGACCTGTGGGGGCTGTTGGTGGGATTAAATACAGCAAAAAATTATCAGCATAACAGGAAGTTTTCAGCAAATGTCAGATGTGATGATGATGAGGATGATGGCAATCACAATGATGATGTAACTTCTAGATCCTTCTTGATCTCCCTAGCTCAGGCCTCAGAAGATTAAAAAGAGCCCTCCACTGTCACCGAAGTCAATGGTCCAGGAACACAGAGTGGGAAGAATATGGAAAGATGGCCTTGGAGAACCTCACTGACGGTGATGGTCACAGCCAAAGGCTGAGAAAATAACTAGCAGTATTTACTGAACGCTCATTCTATGCCAGGCATCTTTAAGCTTATGAGCTTTAAAGCATTTATTTTTTTAAATTTTTAAATTTTTTTAGAAAGAGAAAAAGAGAGCGAATGGATGAGGTTGGGGGGGGGGAGGGGTAGAGGGAGAGAGAGAATCTCAAGCAGGTTCCACACCCAGCCAGGAGCCAGACATGATGGGTGGGTGGATCTCACAACCCTGAGATCATGTCCTGAGCCAAAATCAAAAGAGTCAGATGCTTAACTGACTGAGCCTCCTAGGTGTCCCTAAATATTCTCTTCACTTTCTAAAGTAGGCTCCACACCCATTGTGGGGCTTGAACTCACAACCCTCAGCATGAGGGGTCAGACGCTGTACAGACTAAGCCACCAGGCGCTCCCCAAGCTTTAAAGGATTGAGTCCTCACAACTACCCTATGAGAAAAGTAGTTCCCATTTTTTTCTTAGGAGGAAACTGAGGCATGGAGGAGTTAGGTAACAGGGCCAGGGGCACACAGCTAGTAATATTGTAACAGGAATCCAACTGCCGCTGGTTTGCCTCCAGAGCCTACCCTCTTTGTGGTTTCTTCAAGAGGAAGACTTCATTTCAGTACCAGAGTCACAGATTTCCAGACCCGGGAGGACATCTCATTTTGCAAAAAGACGCAGAAAGGGAGGTGAAGTTTAGAAGAGACAACAGGGGGAGTGGTGCTGGAACGAGAATCCCAGCCAGATTGTAAAGGAAGTCGGAGGCCTGAAAGGGGGCAGCCTTTGGGATCCTCAGGAGGAGGGAGAGTGTTCTCTGCAAGCCAACATATTCATAGTTCATGGTGTCTTTCTGGTAAGTGAACAAGACAAGGAGTAGCCAGAGGTACGGAACATGAAAGGGCAAAGGACAGTTGCACCTATGAAGTGTGGAACATTGGTTGGTGGGTAGGAATGGGTGTGAATGGGTGTTAGGAATAGATGTCCACCTCTAGGCTCATTTATCACTGCCATGACAGACGGATGGCACAAATGGCAAAAGCCCACCTGAATGCTTAATTTTCCAGCCTTGATTCTAAAGTGAGTATCCACAAAGCTACACAGATAAATGATGACTGAATGCCTTCACCCAGTGGTACTTCCATGTTGGAAAGCAAAGACCTGCTACTTCCCTAGGCCAGTAGGGCAGGTTAATGTGAGGAAGCCTATGGCCATGTCCCTATCGCCATGGTAGACAATTTGGATTGTGTTAGTTTTGGCTTAGTTCAGGGGTTCTTAACCTTAGGTTCATGAATACAATTCAAAAAGGAGATGAAAAAAATACATATGTACTTTTAGTAATTTCTACCTGAAATTTACCAATTTCTTTAATGATAAATGTCGGCCACAAAGCCATCTTCTGTTAGTATCTGTGACTGTCACCAATGGAAATCACAGATATTTTCATTTCATATTAATGTTTTTGAAGCTATTTCAATATATCATTAATATCATTAACTTGAAATTATAATAATTATTAGACTAGCCACTAGGTCTTCTTATTGAATACATTAATAAGAAGCACACACTTAAGAGAATCATATACACGACTGTATTACAAATTATGGAGGCAGCCCAAGTGTCCATTGATAGATGAATGGATAAAAAAGATGTGGTTATAAAATAGAGTATTAGTATTATTGAGCCATTAAAAAGAGTGAAATCTTGCCATTTACAATGACATAGATGGAGCTAGAGAGTATAATCTTAAGCAAAATAAGTCAGTCAGAGAAGGGCAAATCAAATACCATATGATTTCACTCATCTGTGGACGTCAAGAGACAAAACAAATGAGCAAAAAGAGAAAAGGGAGAGAGAGAGACAAGCCAAGAAACAGATTCTTTTCTTCTTTTAAAGAGTTTATTTATTTATTTGACAGACAGAGATCACAAGTAGAGAGGCAGACAGAGAGAGAGAGGGAGAGGCAGGCTCCCCACTGAGCAGAGAGCCTGATGCGGGGCTCAATCCCAGGACCCTGAGATCATGACCTGAGCCGAAGGCAGAGGCTTAACCCAATGAGCCACCCAGGCATCCCTAAAATGCACAGGATTAAAAAAGAAGCTGATTAAAATACAGTTATCAAAAATATGTATTTTTTATTTATTATTAAGGTTTTTAAAAAATTCCAGTGTAGTTAACAAACAGTGTTATATTGTTTTCAGATGTACAATATAGTGATTTAGCAATTCTGTATATTCTATACACAACCCCCGTGCTCATCACAGGTGTCTTCCTTAATCCCCATCACCTGTTTCCCCCATCCCCCACCTGGCTCCCCTCTGGTGACCATCAGTTTGTTCTCTACAGTTAAGAATCTGTTTCTTGGGGCACCTACATGGCTCACTGGGTTAAGCCTCTGCCTTCTGCTCAGGTCATGATCTCAGGGTCCTGGGATTGAGCCCCGCATCGGGCTCTCTGCTCAGCTCTTCCCCCTCTCTCTCTGCCTGCCTCTCTGCCTACTTGTGATCTCTCTCTCCCTCAAATAAATAAATAAAATCTTTTTAAAAAAATCCTACGCATTTTAGTTTTTACATTTAAAAATGTTATTTTTTTTTAATGAGGCTCCACCCCCAGTGTGGAGCCCAACCTGGGGCTCGAACTCACTACTCTGAGATCAAGACCCGAGCTGAGATCAGGATGAGACGATTAAACAACTCAGCCACCCAGGAACCCCGGAAGTGTTATCTTGAAAGGGCGATATGGACATTGCCAGACTGCCAAGGGATCTATGTCACACAAAAAAGCTAAGAGCTCCTGGCTAATTGATGAGAACAGGGTGTGCCCCTCCACTCTGTGAAGCTCTGACTTTCAGAATCTCTCATTAGGACCAGCGCATGTAATCCATTTATTCTACAGATGTCAGAAATCATAGAAGATAGAATAAAACAACCCCCCAAAGCTGAACGAAGAAAGTTTCAGGATTTTAAAGACCACTGGCTGGGGGGTGGAGACAGTGAGACAGCCCAGGAGAAGATGAGGTGATTCCAAGGTTTCAGTGGGACTTGAATGTCAGCTTACTATTTGCTGAGTATTTACACAAGACAGGCACAGTGCTGAGCGCACCCCAAAGCAGCCCCCTATGAGGAAGGTGGTGCTTTCTTCTTTACACTATTGAAGTTCAAAGTCAATCACTTGTCCAAGCCACGCTGCTAATAGCAAAGTCAGGATCCGACACAAAGCCAAGCCTCTTAACCAATATGCTAAAAAGGTTTAAAAGAAAAAAAAAAAGAAAGAAAGAAGCAAAGAAAAAAGGAGAAAGAAAGAAAGAGAGAGAGAGAAAGAAAAGGAATTTTTCATTCGCCTCGCTGTCACTCATTTTATTTTTTGCCTGAACCTGAAGCTATTTGGTTTGTTAAAATACCCTAAGGCCAAGTGATTGAGCAAGGATGTTGCTTTAGCCATGTGTTTCATGTCAAAGACCTCCCTCTGGGGAAAAGTCAGACATCGAGGGGGAAATAAAGTCTTCTTACCTGGACGTAATTTCATTAGGGAACCAAATGGATGGCTGTTTGCTCTTTGCTACCCGATGATTGAAGCAGTGATTTCCAGAACAGGAAGAGCCTGGGTGTAAAACTTAATTTCTCAGAGCCCCCAGCAGCATGGCCACCCCAGGCAAGAGTGGAGTGTAAGCCCGGCGTGTCAGAGGCCCAAGGGCTTGTGCCTTTAGAGTCCTTACCATGTGTTAGACACGCTGCTGTTGGACATTTGTTTGTCTTACAGGTTTTCAAGACTCCTGAGGTAGATACGATTCTCAACTTACAGGTTAAAAAGAATCCAAGTAACAGAAAGGCTGAGCTCCTTGCTTAAGATCCCAGAACTGCCTAGTGCTCTGAATCCCTGTCCATTTGACCCCAAAGCCTCATTCTCTTGGGGGTCCCAGAGTCTGGAGGATTCACTGAGATGACAGGCTAGAGCCCGGTACTACTGCCCTTCACCTGCTACTCACGCCTTAAGCCAATGTCCTGAAAGGTAGGAAGAGTAATGAAAATGTTCCGGAATGTGATCATGATGATGATGGCTACCCAACTTTGTGAATATACTAAGTCCTACTGAATTAAAATTTTTTTTGTCCTTTAAATTTTTTTTTAGGATTTACTTATTTATTTGACACAAAGAGAGAGAGAGAGCACGAGCAGAGAGAGCTGGAGAGGGAGAAGCAGGCTCCCCGCTGAGCAGGGAGCCCGACTTGGGACTCGACCCCAGAACCCTGAGACCGTGAACTGAGCTGAAGGCAGATGCTTAACCCACTGAGTTACCCAGGCACCCCTTGAACTGTATACTTTAAAAGGGTGAGTTAACTTTATGGTATGTGAATCATAACTCAAATTTTTTACTGAATAAAACTGACATTTAACATTGTATAAGTTTAAGGTATATAGTGTGCTACTTTTACATTTATATATTATAATATGATTGCTGGTATAGTGATATTTATCACATCACTCACAATAATAATTATAGTACAATATTATTGTTATATTCATTATACTGTGCATGAGATCTTATTGGCTTATTTGCTTACTGGTTACAGTTTGTACCCTTAAACACCATCACTCTTTCCCTCCCAGCCCTCATCCCCTGGTAATCACCATTATACTCTATTTTTTATAGATTCAACATTTTTAGATTTCTCATGTAAGTGATATCACATACTACTTGTTTTTCTCTGTTTGACTTACCTTGTTTAACATAACATGCCTGAGGTCCATCCATATGGCATATGAAAGGATATCTTCCTGGGATGCTGGGGTGGCTCAGTCAGTTAAGCATCTGCCTTCATGATCCTAGGGTCTTGGGATCGAGTCCCGCATTGGGATCTTTGTTCAGTGGGGACCCTGCTTCTCCCTCTGCCTGTGGCTCCCCCTGCTTGTGCTTGCTTGCTTTCTCTGACAAATAAATAAAATCTAAAAAAAAAAAAAAAAAAGGATATCCTCCTTCCTCATGGCTGAATAAAATTCCATCATCTACATGTACCACATTTAAAAATAACCATTTATCCACTGGTGGGCATTTGGGTTGTTTCCATATCTTGGCTATTGGGAATAATGCTGTGATAAACAAGGGAATGTAAATATCTTGTCAGAGCCTTGGTTTTAGGCACGTGATGGCTACTTTGCAGACCAGATGCTGTTCACCAGCGCCCGGGGCTCCCCTTCCCCTGCAACCACGTCTGACAAACTCAGTATGGCTGAGACTGAGAAATTCGATGTCAAAATTGAAGAAGACAGAAACACAAAAGAAAAATCCATTGCCTTCAAAAGAAATGATTGAGCAGGAGAAGCAAGCAGGTGCATTGCAAATGAGGTGTGTGCCACCAGGATGCACTGTGTATCTCACAAGCATTGCCTTTCTTTCAGCTGTTTCACTTTGTAAGATGCAGAGGTGGGATCAGGCTTAAATGACTGTGCCGCCCTCTTTCACGTTAAAGAATCGAGAACTACTGACAGCGAAGGCTGAGTTGGCCTCTCCCATCTGCCTGTCTAGCTGGCAGGGGCGGAAAGAACTTGCATCTTGGTGAAAGAAAGAAGCTGGGTGGGGTCAATAGAGAAATCCAGAGTAAAAACCAAGCTGGTCCAAAGTGTCCTACAGTAGATATATTTTTAGTTCTTTGACGAATCTCCATATTGTTTTCCATAGTGATTGGACTAATTTACATTGCCACCAAAAAAATGTATAAGGGTTCTGTTTCATTACATCCTCACCAGCATCTCTTATCTTGTTTTTTTTTTTTTTTAAGATTTTATTTATTTTGAGAGAGAGAGAGGGAACAAGTGAGCATGCGGGCAAATGGGGAGAGGAACAGATAGAAGGAGAGAGAGAGAGACAATCTCAAGCAGAGTCCGCAGTGAGCACAGAGCCCCACGGGGGCTCCATCTCACTACCCGGAAATCGTGACCTGAGCCGAAACCAAGAGTTGGTCGTTTAACTGACTGAGCCACCCAGGCACCCCTGGCTATTAACTTCTTACCTGCTATATGGCTTGCAAAAATTTTCTTCCTTTCTTGGGTTGTCTTCATTCTGTTCATAGTTTCTTTTGCTGTAGAGAAGCTTTGGAGTTTGATGTAATCCTCCCATTTGATGATTTTGGCTTTTGTTGCTTGGGCTTTTGGTGTCAGGTCCAAAACCAGTATCAACAAGCTTCTTCCCCTTTCTTCTAGGAGTTTTATGGCATTGGGTCTTATGTTTAAGTCTTTGATCCATTTTGAGCTAACTTTTGTGAGCGGTATGAGAAGGGGTCCAATTTCATTATTCTTTATGTGTTTCTCCAAAGTTCCAGCACCAGTTGTTAAAGTGAATATTTTTTCCCTGTGTTCTTGGGTTCTTTGTCAAATTTTAGTTGATCATATACGCTAAGATTTAATTCTGGGCTTTTTGTTTTGTTCCACTGATTGAGATATTTATTTTTGTACCAGTGCCACACTGTTTTTATTACTATGGTTTGTAGGATTGTTGAAGTTCTGAAGGGTGATGCCTCTGGACTTGTTCATTTCTCAGTTTTTGTTTTGTTTTGTTTTAAGCAGAGACTAATACGGGAAACCCAACGTCATTTTGTCTTCCTGTGTGATAACCTTGATTTCTTGCGGGCATAATTCATCTACACCTTCATCCTGGGCTTAAGTCAGAACAATATAAATGAACAGAGAGAAGAGAGTGGAAAATCTTACTGTTTTCTTAAGCAATTGTCCTTTTTTCCCCCAAAAACAAAGGTAGCAAAAAATTCTTAAGGCAAAGACTTCACCTTATGTTGTGGTAGTTTTTTCAGTCTGGAGAGCTGTTAAAATAGACACTGGAAGCATCCCTATGCCTGACCGTATAGTGAAGCAGTCATGCGTGGGAACTCTTCCGTAGGGCCATTCTCATCTTCTGTCAAAGGAAAAGAAGTCACATTTAAAGCATATTTGAAAAATGCCCAAGGGCATTCTTCACTTTTACTGAGATTTTCTTCAAGTCCTTTGAAACATAAACAAGTAATTTCTTTAAAAAAAAAACTCTCAAAAGATGGGATGCCTGGGTGGCTCAGTCAGTTAAGCGTCTGCCTTTGGCTCAGGTCATGACCCCAGGGTCCCACTCCGGCTCCTTGCTCGGGGGGAGTCTGCTTCTCCCTCTGCCTGCTGCTCTCCCTACTTGTACGTGTGTGCTCATGCTCTCTCTTTTTGACAAATACATAAAATCTAAAATACAATTCTAGACTAAGTTTTCAACACACATTTATTAGTAGAAATCAGGGTAACTGACCTAAAAGTTTGTTTTATGTTTTGTTGTAAGGTCTTTGGAGGAGTATAGCCAATGCTGGTGTATGAGTTTTCAAGAAGACACAAGTTGCTTTTTGGAGAGCTGATTTTCTGGCCCTAAAACAATCGTGTCTTTCTGTTAACTTGGGATCCTCCTGCTCATTTGGTTTCCATAAAGGAATGCAACATAGTTCCATCGTGCCTTGAAGGGAAAGGGAAAATGTGACAAGAGACTGCTAACTGTTCCCTGGTAAATAAGGTTAGTAAGAGAACCTTATGACTTTTTGACTGGGTGGGACATGGCCACCCAGGCAGAAACTACATTTCCCAGCCTCCCTTGGATCTAGACATTTCCGTATGCCTAAGCTCTAGCCCATGAGATGTGAGCAGAAGTGATAGGAGCCACTTCTAGGTCTTGACCTTTCAAGAAAGTTACTTTCCCTTCACTTTTCTCCTTGCTGTGGGTGGTGAAGTATAAGGGGCCTGGCCCATGGACTACTCCTTGGAGTAGGACCATCTTACTACCCTTTACCGAGAGAAATACATTACTTATTCCATTGGCAATTGTTTGGTCTGTGTTAAACAATTGAACCATTGTCTTAACGAATATAAGACGTGTCCTTGAGGAGTTGACATTTGTGCTGAATGCCCAGTAGGATTCACCAGATGGACTGGGGTGTGAGAATGGCATTCCAGGCTACTGCATGTACAAGGCTGGGGAAACTTAAATGATTTTTTTTTAAAAAAGCCAGTAAGTAGCAGGTGGATTAGATAATTCAAGTCCACTGTTATCAAAGTCCATAATTATTTTGCAAAACCATTAGTTTGAAGTTCGTTTAAGACTTTTATTCCCCAGGGACCCCTGGGTGGCTCAGTGGGTTAAAGCCTCTGCCTTCAGCTCAGGTCATGATCCCAGGGTTCTGAGATCAAGCCCCGAATCAGGCTCTCTGCTCAGCAGGGAGACTACTTCCCTTCCTCTCTCTCTGCCTGCCTCTCTGCCTACTTGTGATCTCTGTCTGTCAAATAAATAAATAAAATCTTAAAAAAAAAAAAGATTTTTATTCCCCAGACCTTCAGCTCAGGTTGTGATCTCAGGGTCCTGGGACCGAGCCCCACGTTGGGCTCCCTGCTCGTCCGGGAAGCCCGCTTCTGCCTCTCCCTCTGCCTGCTGCTCCCCCTGCTGTGCTCTCTCTCTGTTAAATAAATGAATGAAAAATCTTTTTAAAAAAAAGAAAAAAATGTTTATTCCCCTGGAAAATGTTGATGGACTTGGGTATTACCTACATGAACTGCCTGCTTTGTGATTCACTGGGAAATCCCAGAACAGCTTTTTCACTAGAATAATGACATGAAAACCAGTCCTAACCAATCCTAGTGCGAACAGTGCTAAAGAACAGCCCCACCAAAGAGAGAATAACCACGGGGCTCTCATCCAGATGTGGTTCACTCCTTCTAAGTAGAAACTTCCTGAACAGGAGACTCCTGGGTTAACAAGATGACATAATTGTCTTAAAGTAACAAAAAAAAAAAATCAACTCTTCAAAATGCAATTGGTGTCTTCTTACAAAAACTCACATGCCAGAATCATCTCTATTTCTCAAAATACCTTACAACAAAGCGTGAAGCGACCTTCCCAAGGACTAGATTAGGGGGATTAGGTTTAAATAATCTTTTTTGCAGCACATCTAGAAACATATTTACCTTCATGAAAAAGGAAACCCACTACTAACAGCCAGTAATAATAATAATATTAACTTTTTAAAAAAGATTTTATCTATTTATTTGAGAGAGAGAGAGAGAGTGAGAGAGAGAACATGAGAGGGAAGAAGGTCAGAGGGAGAAGCAGACACCCCATGGAGCTGGGAGCCCAATGCGTGACTTGATCCGGGATCGTGACCTGAGCTGAAGGCAGTCGCTTAACCAACTGAACCACCCAGGTGCCCCAATAATATTAACTTTTATTCGGGATTCATCACGTGTTAGTAACTAACTGCACTAAGCGCTTCACACACATTATTTCATGTAATCTTGGCAGCGATCTTGTGGGATGGGTACTATAATTATCCTCATTTTAGAGGTAAGGAAACCAGGACTTAGATTAAGTAGCTTAAGTTCCTACAGCTGGTAAGCAACAGAGCCAGAACTCCATTGGAACTCGTTCAGCCTGACTCCAGAGTCTCCCCTGCTCTACGCCCTCTGGTTAAACGCAGCAGTCTTGTGCTTACTCATACATTAGAGCATAAAACCTCACAACCCAAAAGAGGCTTGATGGCACACAAGCTAGTATTTGCATACAGTCTTGTGTGTGATTAAGTATTCAAGAGCCTTTTGTTGTTGCATGCTTGAGCCTCTAGGTTCTAAAGCCCAGCCTTCCACCAGCTAATACTTACTGTTTCCCTGTGCCTGGGCCTACCAGGGGCCCCCAAGGAAATGGAGCAAGAAGGATTCCAAGGTGCTCCGGGCATGGATAAGGTCCTCATGGGGTCTCCCTTGGATGCCTGCCCATCACTCCTCTTTCAGACAGCCTTCCTCAGAGCCCAGTACACGGTCCGAGAGCCAGAAGCAGCCATACGAGGTTGAGTTTAGGAGGTTGGCTCCAAATGACAAGGGTTACATCATTAGGTCCTCCCTCTTCGGGACCCAAGACTTTTTCCTGGGAGCAAACGATCACCGCCTCTTCCCCCAGCACAGTGCCCAAGTCACCACGTCACTTCGGTAAGTACTGTAGAAGATTAATTCAGGGATGCCAACACTTTTCAGTCTGAGCCGGGGACATCTGTTGTCGGTGATAAATGGATTATACTTAACCAAAGGCCAACAATGTCCCCAAACTTATTTACAGGTCTCGAACCCACTGCGCCGCTCAACTGAGTCAGAGTCTGATTAATTTCACCTAGCCCTCCCAGCAGCCTTATGGGTAGGTGTTATTACGCCCATTTTCCAGATGTGTACACTCAGGTTTGGACGGGGATGAATAACTTGCCTCAGATGGCTCGGGGAATAAGTGGTGGAAATCTGGATTCCAAACCCCATGCACTTCATCTAGTGGTTCTGCTGCTTCCACTAAACCCATGTTTGGAATGGAAAAATTACAGAAATGACAACTATCCGGGGCACACATGACATTCTTCGCACCGTCCCCTTTGGGTGTTTGAAACAAGGCAAATCCACATAAAAATACCCATCGCCCTCAGCCTCCAGTACTGCTGGGAGCAGAGCACCTTCTGAGATCACTGGTCGTTACTGAGTAACAAGAACCCTGCAGGAGTTAAGCATCAGCTCCGAGGCCATTCAGACCTGGAGGAGCCAGGCCAGACCCCAGAGTGTCAGAATGATCCGGCCTTTTCCCTGCAGCAAGATCATTTCCAACCACAGCCAGGGACGGCAGAGGCATTAGCAAGCCTGCAACATCAAAACGGCCCGATCAATTCGCAGAAGCACTTCTAAGGGAAACAAATCAATAAATTCCTTCCCCGAAAGATTGACAACATCATCAGGAAGCAACAGATGCATTTTAGAGCCCAGTATGCTCTCGTGTGGTGCTGGGGAGCCACGCTCGCTCCCTGCGCTACAGTTTTGTCTCAGGAAAAGCAATTGTAAATCAGTGGTTGAACATCAGAGCTCGCAGCACCTGTCATGACAATAAAAACTAACATTCCCAATGCACCAGGCAGGTTTCAAAGTGCCATCAGATACTTTGTCTCTTTCAATTAAGATCCTGCAAGGTAGACCTTACGGTCCCCATTTCACAGGTGGAATTCAGCGAAACTAAACCACCCAATTTGCTTAAAACCATGATTATTATTATTTATTTTTAAATATTATGTATTTATTTGAGAGAGAGAGAACGAGATTGAGCACAAGCAGGTTGAAGAGCAGAGGAAGAGGGAGAAGCAGGCTTCCTGCTGAGCAGGGAGCCCGACATGGGGCTCGATCCCAGGACCCTGGGATCATGACCTGAGCTGAAGGCAGATACTTAATTGACTGAGCCACCCAGGCGCCTCTATTATTATTATTATTTTTTATAACCAAGGTGACTTGGAATCTCATATTTTGCCCACTAGTAGTGACTCCATTCACTCTCTTTACCACTTTTGCAATTTTGATACATCAGAGAAACTCTGTGTAATTGACTATTTTTCTTTTCATGAACCTCATTCTTATTATCTAGATGAATTTATGTTAAAAGGGGATTTCTTATCACTATTATAAAACAGCATGATTTCCTAGAAACAGAGATCATAAGGGACTGTGTAAACTTTAAAAAGAAAAGGATACATACTACCTTTACCAATGATACATGGAGCACATTCTGTGAACAGAGAATTATACTGTGTGCCTTTATGAGGAAATAAGGATGTAGTGATGTTCAGTTTTGGGGTCCTAAAACATGAACTCGATGTTAGTAGGCTGTGGGTTGTTTTTGTTTTTGTTTTGTTTTTGCCCAAATTGATAGAGCAAAGTTCACTTTATCTTTACAGTGATAAAGGCTGTAGGTTTTAGGCCAAAGAAAAGGGAGTTGTTGTCTCCTCTCTCCTTTCCAGAGGCCCCGCGCTCCAGGCCACTGCCCCGGGTGAGTAGAGTTATTGGGAAGAGTAAGCCAGGACAGGTTTCCTGAAAGAATAAAGATAAAAAGCTTCCAAATAATACTGTCACTTAGACAAATGAAACCAGACCAGTGTTCCATGCACACAAAACAGAAATTGGCTAACATTTTAGTTAACACACCATGAGAAGGGGGTGCTGGCCCGCTCAGTCGGTGGAGGCCTCGGCTCTCCATCTCAGTTCTGAGTTCGGGCCCCCCCGCTGGGTGGAGAGATTATGCAAAACTATAAAATCTTTAAAAAAAAAATAAATAAAATACCATGAGAAGCAGCAAGGAAAAGCATCTCACTTCACTGCTTCGCCCCTGAGATCAACCTATCACTGAAATTTGTTTAAGAGCCATTTAAGTGTTATTGTCAGTCCTGACACCAAAGTGCTCTCTCCCCTGCCTGTCCTCAGATTTTTACGGATCCCCCCTCCCCCACATTCCCGGGACAGGCCTTTAATCAGCACCCCCAGAGAAGCAGCCTGAGCTCAGCACCTCCCCAGCTCCCCACGGTTACCTCGCCCATCCTGAGGGTCTCCTCTGTTCGGTCCCTTCCTTGCAGGCTGATCGCCTCCAATTTGGCCTCCACTAGTTGCCTGCGTCCTCTTCCCAGAGTACAGCTCTCCATCACCCCACACGTGCCCCTGAACATTCTTAACGGCTCCCTGTTGTTACAGGATAAAATCTAAATTCCTTAATAGGGCCACATGGCCCTTCACGAGGCTCCCGCCACACCCCTCTCTTTTTTTCTAGCCTTCCAAATTTTTACCCAAAAAGCATCTGATTTAAAGGATGTGTTCCATGGATAACGTTAAAACTTAACTCCGGTTGCCTCCCTCCCCTTTCTCTACTGGTTTCTTGCCACCACCCTGAACTCTTCTAACAAGAGTCCGGAAGCCACTGAACAAAGCCGTGGGGATGGATGGGCAGAGCACAGGGGAAGTTTGTACCTCCAGTCCCGGTGTTCTTGGCGAGTAAGGCCAAAGAAACACGGAACAATCATTTGCCAATCCATGAATTATGCATAGCTCTCTAGTTCCCTTCCCAAAGGTGATTCTGTAGAAACAAAGATTATTCATCGATTACTTCCTTTTAGTAAGTGGAAATGCTGACTGAAATTTGGTGCGTGGTGTGAAACACAAGACTTCAGAAATTCAAATACGGGTTTAGAAAAGCATACATTTTCATCTATCAGCTGACAATGAGGCAGAAGGCTGTTTCTTCTTAAGCAATTGCCAGTTCAGGAGAAGTGTAAAACCCCAGCATAATTCATGAATTGGTTCCTTTTTCTGTCAAACATTAGTCCAGGTTAGGTAGGAAATAAGCCCACACATATCTTTAAGACATCCTACTTCCTGCTGCCTTTGCCTTCCAAGGTCTGTAGATTCACCACAAATTCATTCTTTTACTCAACCGATACTGTCGAGTGTCTACTCTGGGCTAGGAGTATTCTGAAAGGTAGGATTGTTTGACGTGAGGATTGGTAATATTCAGTATTACAAATCTTTGCTTTAATCCACACGTGACCTGAAACGTTCAGTGCAGATGGCTTCGCTGGTTATGCTGTAGAAGCTATGGAGTTATGAATGGAAAATTAAGTAATTCTGTCACCCCCTTTCGCTCCTCCTGACTACAACCTGCGGTCCCCCACGTTGGTAGCCGGCTGCATGTTAGTAACCTCCCCCCACAAGAAATCCTGCACAGCAGTCCCTGGGTGGCTCAGTCGGGTAAGCGTTGGCCTTCGGCTCAGGTCATGATCCCAGAGTCCTGGGATCGAGTCCCTCATGGGGCTCCCTGCTCAGTGGGGAGTCTGCTCCTTCCTCTCCCTCTGATCCTCCTCCCTGCTAGTGCTCTCCCTCTGTCTCAAACACATCAATAAAATCTTAAAAAAAGAGAAATCCTGTATAATCTCTGCTTTTCCTGTTGAAAAACGGAGACATATACATTAGGTGACCTGATTGTGGTCCCACTACAAATTCTTGTGCTGGTTTGTGCTGGGTGTGTGTGTGTGTGTGTGTGTGTGTGTGTGTGTGTGGCGGGGGGGGCAGGGCCATGGGTAAGAGTAGGAAAAGAGTGACGATAGAGGACAAGAAAGAAGAATAAAAGCAAAAGACTTACTTTTGTTGAGTGCCTACTGCATGCCAGTCCCCCACAACCCCCTACTTCATTCAAGCCACATAAATACTATTATTTCTCATTCTACCAAATGTAGAGGCTGGTCATACATATTGTAAACAAGGGACTGGGGTACAAACCCATTCTTTTCAGCACTCCAAGCTAGTGCCCAGGCCTGGTTGCCCATATCCGATGTTCTGTCCACTCCATCACACCTCTCTAACCCACCGAAGGGAGGATTTGATGCACCCAATATGTCCTTGGGTAGACTATCTATTTCATTAATTGTGTCTTGCTCACATTTTAATTTCTTAAAGTCCTGTTTGCATTGCTTGGTCACATAGCATAAGTGTCTCTTACTCATGAACTGAGCTTTTTTCTCCCGTAGTGAAATAAACATCGCCCACGGGGGTCATATTCACGGACGTTATGCATCATGGAAATAGGACTATTTCAACTTCAGGTTCTGTGTATCTAAAGCAAGATTTCAAATGGAAAATAAGGATGAGGTTCAATAACCTCTTTCCAGTGCACTTCTGTCTTTATTTTGGAGCAGATTCAGTGGCTGAGAGAGGAGCTGGGATGGCCAGGATCACAGGCAGGAAGGCAGGCAGGCAGGAGATCTTAAAGGACTGATTCTTTACCAAATGGTACAGCAATATTTTAACAACAGTCGCAGCCATGTTGGTGCCTTTTGGCTGAATATTGGCTCTGCTTCTGGCCTCCTTCCCTACCTGAGAGCTTCTAAGCCCACTTCCCCCAGAGATGACTTCCCTATACTGAGCTGGTGGTGCTTCTGAAGAGGGGGGGGAAGGGACCATACGCAACCTTGAAGAACTATTTAGTCGTTTTCTTTTTCTTCTCTTTTTGCCTCATAGCTCGTCTGCAAGCCTTGGGGAATAATGCTTTCTGGGCATGACTGCTGCATTCACCAACAACCCTTCTTCCCTTCCTCTAATAACCCAGCCCTGGACTTTGAGCTGGATATGTGTCTTCCCAGCTACACACTACTTTTCTCACCCTTCCTTGAGCCCCGCTGTGATCTTTGTTCTAGCCAGTGGGATCGTACCACTTCTAAAGGTGCTTATAAAGGAAATGAATGGGCTCTCTTTGCCCCTTCGTTCTTTCTGATGACTGGGATGCAGACAAAACACAGAGTTGCTACCTTGGAGCAGAAGGGAGCTGCATGCTGAGGGGGCTGGATCTGATTTACCAGCCCTGTCTCAGCTTTGGACTGAAACATGAGGGAGAAATATTAAGCTCTTTTTGCATAAGACACACAATATGAAGGGATTTTTTTTTTTTTAACAGAAGCTTAGACTCTACCCTAAAAAACGTTGCTTATTGGAGATGTCGTTAGTTGATTTCTGTAACTTTCTATGTTTGAAAACAGGGAAGGGGACAGTGGGTCCAAAGGTACAGCATATGCAAAGGCTGTAAGGTCAAAAATCAAAACCAAAAATGCCAAGTGCCCCAAGAGAACTGTGTGGACAAAGGGCGGATGGGATGGGGGATTGCTGAGAGGACGGGTCTCGGAAGTCAGCCCTAGAGGCCATGTTGTGACTTGACTTTGAGTCCAGACAGACTCAGTGAAGAGTTTTGAGTAAGAAAGAAGCACAGTCCAATGTCTGTTGCCCAGGAGTGTGGAGAACAGATTGAGGCAGGGGCTGGGGGAGCACGAGTCGGAGACCCCAGGTCTGGGGCTGTGGTGGTAGAACAGGTTAAAAATAATGGTGGCCTGGACTAAGCAAGACTGAAATAGACAAAGGGAAAAATATGGGGAGGGGTGAATCTTGGAGAATGAGGACAGAGGATGGAGGTGGGTTGGTGAGAGAGGGGTATGGGGTTTCTGGTGTGTGTGGTGGGTTATGGTGTTCGGAAGAGCATGCTGGCAGAAACAGAAAGCCGATAAAGCTAGCCTGTGGTCTCCCACTGTCTCCGTAGAAACCCCCTTCTGCCCATCTTATACCCTCTCTCCTTCACTCACTTCTCCCCAAGGTCGTAGCTGCGATCTTTTCTGCTCCGGCTTTTCTCCACACTTGCTTTTCACCAGTGATTTTCCACTCCCCATGAGGATTTCCTTGAATCAATCTCACATGTATCCTACTTTTTTTTTTTTTTTTAATTTGACAGAGAGAGATCACAAGTAGACAGAGAGGCAGGCAGAGAGAGAGGAAAGGAAGCAGGCTCGCTGTCGAGCAGAGAGCCCGATGTGGGCTCGATTCCAGAACCCTGGAATCATGACGTGAGCCAAAGGCAGAGGCCTTAACCCACTGAGACACCCAGGTGCCCCAGTATCCTACGTTTTGAAACATTTTTTCTCTAGAGCAAAGAATGTATCTATTACTTGCGTCGGTCACTTTAAGATTTTATTTATTTATTTGACAGACAGAGATCACAAGTAGGCAGAGGGGCAGGCAGAGAGAGAGTAGGAAGCAGGCCCCCTGCTGAGCAGAGAGCCCGATGTGGGGCTTGATCCCAGGACCCCAGGATCATGACCTGAGCCGAAGGCAGAGGCTTTAACCCACTGAGCCACCCAGGCGCCCCAGTATCCTACGTTTTGAAACATTTTTTCTCTAGAGCAAAGAATGTATCTATTACTTGCGTCAGTCATTTTAAACCCATTTCCAAGATTAATTGTAAACCAGATACCACCATTTACTTCAGAAACTACAGCTATCAGAGGAAGTGGCTAACTCACTTCAGAGATTCCTTGGGATGGCTCACAAGCCAATCAGAGCTCTTTGATTCACAGTATCATGACAAGAGTTGACATTATTTAAGAAAAAAAGGGGAAGAAGTGACATTTTAAATAGTCTCTGTCACCAGAAGTCAGGTACACGTGGGACACTGCTAGGTGTTTTGAAATGCTGAGCCTTGGAGACAGTGTTCATTAATAACTCTCTTTCTCCCAGCTCTCTGGATTGTGTTGGGTTCCAGACGTTTATGTCTACAGTGGAGAGTGTCAGTTTTAGGTCTCTTTTATGTCTGGTAATAGTTCCCCCTTCTCTTTGAAATAATTCTTATTCTACTCCATGGGACTCTACCAGGGCTTTCAATCATAGTGTTCTTCTTCTCTGGACACAGGGACAGGCACCTGCCCCAGATCGAACCCATCATGGTGCCCCTGATTGATCCAATGAGTATGTGACCCATTGGGCTACTCATGGTTTTCCCTGGGATCAATAAATAGATGCTAGATGAAAGAGGGGATGTCTCTTTTGTTAGTGCTGCTAAGCTGGGTTAACATAAGTATAGATCTGTCTGTATTAATTTTCCTTGGCTGTGTGTGTGTGTGTGTGTGTGTGTGTGTGTATAGAGAGTTCATCTTTAGTAACAGGATATTGTACTGACACCAGAGAGAAATAGAACTGGAAGATGGGTTGAGAGAACTGTGGTGGTGTCAGGGTTGCTCCCAGACCACATGGCCTTATTCCTGAAGCTCTCCTCCTACTCCCATGAACTCCTGCTGGTTTCTCTGCTCTGTGAACCAACGCAGTCCTTCTGTGGTTCATCTGGCTAAAATAGGGCTTTTGTCATTGTGGGGTTCTGATAATACATGGTCAGTTCCTAACACTTATCTATACCATAATTACCAATTATCTATACCATAATTACCAATTAATGCCAAGTGCCCATAGGTTCACATGAACAAGTATGTTCCTCGTCTGGTTTAACATTTGCATTTTACCAAGGGCCTTCTAGAATTAATGCTTTGATGCCAAGGAGACTTTTTCTTTTCTTTTTTTTTTTTTTTTTAAGATTTTATTTACTTATTTGACAGAGAGAAATCACAAGTAGGCAGGGAGGCAGGCAGAGAGAGAGAGGAAGAAGCAGGCTCCCCACAGAGCAGAGAGCCCGATGTGGGGCTCAATCCCAGGACCCTGGGATCATGACCTGAGCCGAAGTCAGAGGCTTTAACCCACTGAGCCACCCAGGCACCCCGCCAAGGAGACTTTTTCAGTGGAGGGAACAGCAAGCTATGGGGAGAGAGGTTTGCTGGGGTACCTGGGCTTTTCCCAGCCCCTCGAGTTATTTGGAGCCACGAAGCAGAATCCTTCACTTCCAACCTCTACTCCGTCAGTAGATGTCGTCTGTGGTCGCTGGGAGCAGGGCTTGGAGCCAATGGATGTCAGGACCTCATTTTACGAGCCCTTTTCCAGGGCCTGGACTTCCCACTCCTGTCCTCGTTTCCCCCACGGCAGCAAGACACGGGGACGTTGTTCAGCAGGAAATTCGCCACCAAATAGCAATTGCCACACTTCAGGGGAGGACCGTTTGCAACTAATTACTTCCCAGAAAAATACCCAAACATAATTTTGTTCATTATTAAAATTTTCCAATAATAGATTTATCTTCCCCATTAAGTAATACATTATTCTCCTACCAAACACAGAGGAGAACAAGAATTACTAGGCACTGTTTATATTAAATTGTTGCTTAATAAATTAAAACTCCTATGGTTATGAATAAACTAGGTCATCCGCACATTTTGTAAATTAGTAGTTCCTTGTAGTTATTCTCTCCTGGTCAAAGCCTAAAAGAGGGGGAGAGAAAAAAATGATTATCATTATTATTTTATTGTTTTCAAGCAAAGTACTGCTCTCTGCACTGTAGTTTAAAATAAACCGCTCAATCTAATACAGTAGAATCAATATGGTTGAGTATCAATCAATAAAGATGAATTTTAAAGGCAATGGTCTGTGAACTTTTAAAGTCGCGTTCAAAACTGCATCTCCTTGGATACATAAGAGCTGATAAATAACGGACCTCAGATAGCATTTGGAGAATCTTGACGCAGCCAGCACTGTCTGCAATGATTTTCATTATTGATCAAAATGTTTTTTTCCTGTTACAACTTTTGGGTGAGTTGAGAAGCTCTTCCTTCTGATTTAGGGAAAGTCAATTTCTACCCTGTCGTCTTTTTTTTTTTTTTTAAGATTTTATTTATTTATTTGAGAGAAAGAGAGAGAATGAGAGGGGAGAGGTCAGAGGGAGAAGCAGACTCCCCACCAAGCAGGACTCTGATGTGGGACTCACTGTGGGACTCGATCCCCAGACTCCAGGATCATGACCTGAGCCGAAGGCAGTTGCTTAACCAACTGAGCCACCCAGGCGCCCCTCCCCTGTCATCTTTTTAATTTGAGATGATTAACCGAGGTTTCCTGAGGTCATATCAAAAATGGTTGACACTATCAAATCAATTACAAGGGCTCCTCAAGTTACAAAATCCTCACATACAGAATCATATAATGCTAATAGATTGCTGCTCTCAGTTTGGATTTGTTTTCGAAGTCCCTAGCCATTCAAAGGTCACTGGGGACAGCAACCGGGCCACCCTAGGACACTTGCTCCCTCCTCCTGGCAGCACTGTGGAGTTGTTTGAACCTATGTATTTATCACCCAAGTACCTCCTTTTTTCTCTTGAAGGGAGAACATACTGGGTCTGTCATCCTTGTTCTTGAACAACTAGAGTTCAGTGATTTCTATTCTGCTGATTTTCTCCCTCGTATCTATACACGGACACTCTTTAGACACATTTCTCTTTGCTCGCTCTCTCTCTCTCTTCAACTATTGTCAATTACCTCAGGAATTTCTACTTCTTTGATGAACAGCTGCTCTCCTTCTATATAACTCCCTCCTCCTCTTCTCTCTTTTTCTCACCATGAGACTCCCTCACCTCAAAAAAAGGGAAACAAGAAACTTTATCCTGTCTAATACATATAAGGATAGTGCTGATATTAATAAGGAAAACAAAAGTCAAGTTTAAAACTATAGCTGATGCAATAAGGAATCACTGTCAAACCCTAGTCACAGGGTTTCCTCAGAATCTCTACAAAAACACCCTATCCACTTATCTGCTCTAATTAGGTCATTTAAGGTAACACTTACTTCATAGTCAATATTTTTTCTGTTGAATCAGGAATTTAAAAATAATTTCTTTTCTCCTTAGTGTGCAAGATACAGTAGTCCAGCTACTTTAAATAAGTTAACATCATTTCCATGCATCCTAAACTTTTAGTGATACCTCCTCACCATCTGCCCCCACCAACTACCATAGTTAAATACCTTTATTTTTAAAAATTAAATGCTTATGTTGTTATCAAAGTAGAAATTAATCACTGGGAAAAAACAAAATAATAAAGTGGATAAAGTTTAAAAAGTCCCATTCCTTACACTTTTTTCATCTCTCATCACAAATAGTCAAGAGTTTGAAGCATTCCCTTTAAGAATTTTTTTTCTATGTAGTCACAAGTATATTTCTCTCTCTCTCTTTTTTTTTTTAGAGGAGGAGAAATTATCTCTCTCCTTCTCTCTCTATCAGGTAACTTTTTCTTACTCATTATGGCATCTTTGGGTGTATAGACTTGTCCAGAGCATAAGAAAGAAACAGGGGAAACTATTAATTCATGGGGCTGGAAGACAGGTTTCGCTAAACTTTAAAGGAATAATATTTTCTTGAAAAAAATAGTCTTTTTTGGAAGAAGATAGTCAACTATGATTATAAAACAAGTAATAAATAAAGACACCTGTTCACATCTTTCTGAATCCTCTGAATATATTTTCACCAAACCCACACACTTGAATTCCTGTTAAAGAAAAACCAAAATGGCGTACCTGGGTGGCTCAGTCGGTTGGGTGTCTGCCTTCGGCTCAGGTCATGGTCCCCGGCTCCCTGCTCAGCAGGGAATCTGCTTCTCCCTCTTCCTCTCCCTCTGCGCCTCCCCTCTCTCTTTCCCTCTCTCTCTGGAATAAACAAAATCAGAAAGGAAGAAGGAAGGAAAGAAAGAAAGGAAGGAAGGGAGGACGGAAGGAAGGAAGGAAAAAGGCCAACCAAAATGCAGGCCACAGATTGAGTGTATCTCTAAGCCAACCACCCATTGCCATGTAGCCCAAATTTAATTTGTCCTGAATTCCCCCAAAACACTGACCCTGACCTTAAGCAAAGCTGAGTCTTCTTCGGGTCGGCAGGATCTTGCAGCTTCCTAGCCAACCAGCTACAAACCTGTAAGCTACAGCAGTGCTACTATCCTGAGAGGAATGTAAGTTTCTAGTAACTGATCACAATTTTAAACAGAAAGTACTTTGTCATGCAGGCTTTAGAAACTGAATTGTAACTGCTGAGAGCCAGGCTTCTTACCATTTTCAGTTTTGAAGCCTTCCTGCTTACAGTGTGTTTCTCTCAAGACACTCACATCAAGGAAAGCCCTCTGATTTTTATTTTGACCTATGTTTACATTAAATGTTATTTGCTTCAGAGAGCCTAGAAACAATTGAAGCTATGGAAAACTCAAGGTAGCCATATTGTTTTTTAAGCATAAATGAGGAAAGACAAATGCCTTTTTCTTTTCTTTTCTTATTTCTTCTTCTTTCTGCTTCTCCCAACCTCTTCCCCTCCCTTTTTCCCCTTTCCTCCCCTCCCCTCCCCTTCCATTCCCTTCTCCACTCTCTCAACTTCACCGAAAGCCAAGCAACTGCAGTGTTAAGGGGGAAACAAGCCACCATGCCCAGGTTTATTCTCCTGGGACTGACAGATGGAGCTGAGTTTTTGTCGTGCTCCTAGTCATTTACCGTATCACAGTAATCGGCAACGTGACACAACTCTGTTGATCAGAAGTGACTCAAGACTCCAGTGTACTCTTCCTCAGTCCCCTCTTCTTCCTGGATCTCTGTGATGCCAGCTCAGATGCCGGCTCATTTCGTCCCTGAGAGAAAAACCCTTTCCTTCATTGGTTGCTTTTTGCAATTCTACTTTTTCATTGTCTTGGTAATCACAGATTATTATACGTTTATAGTGATGGCTTTTGACCAAAAAGCCGGCATCCTGAGTCCTCCTTACCTGGTTAGATTGGTAACAAAATATCCAGCTGTGTCTGCCTCCCTCTGGTTGCTGCTCTTCATACACACGGCTTTGCAGGTGGTCTGCATAGACCAACCTGATTCCACCATCCTGTGGACCCGATGAGTTCAACCACTTTTACTGCGTGGACCCTAGGTCTCTTGGTCCTCACTTTTTCAGATACTTGTGTCAGAGAAAGTACCAGGCTGGTGGCTACCACTGTCTCTTGAAACGTGAAGGTAATTTACAAGGGAGTCAACAAAAATGTTAGAATTATAAGCTTGTAACTCGACTTTCTTCCTTTGAGTTGTGTAAGGAAGGAAGCAGAGGCTCTATCCTATTTGTGGCAGTAATTCTCAGTTGCAACGGTGAAGAAATGGTCTTGTGAAAAGTTTCTCTGCATCACGTGCTCCTATTACTTCGGCATTGTTATTTTTCTAACTTAGATGGATTTTTGCCAGAGAGAGAGCAGAACTGTAATTTCAAAGCATCCTTTACTCTCCACATTAATGTTTTTAAAATAATTGGTTCTTTCCCATCATTAGGGGAAATGGTGCCTCTAAGACAATATGATGCTTACCCACCACCCTAAAATACTTCCTTGAGCTGATTTTCTGCTGGCTTCTATTTCTCTCTCTCTCTCTCTTTTTTTTTTTTTCCATTTACTGAAGATTGAAATTATCCACCCCCACCTTCCCATGAAGGGAGTGGTTTCACCCTCTAATTGGTACTGATTGATCATTTCTTCTTATTAGAGGCAAAATATTTTTTCTTGTTCATCACTACCTTACTTTTATTAAATTCTTCATTAATGATATTAGGAGGACAGCTGATTTGAAAGGGGTCTTTTTTGGACAGTGGCTTTCCAATACTGCCAGGACCTCCCTCTGAAAAACCCATAAATGGAGTTTCCATGGAGCCCTTTAGTCCCTCCCCCTTAGCCTGTCCTTGCAACTAACATTGACCCTGAAAGCTGGAAATCAGCTCTTCATTGGCCACTTTCTCCAGTAATTAGTGTATTTTTAATAATACCACAGTCTTGCGATGCCAAGCAGTCAGTGGTTGTTAAAGGGAAATAAACATCTTGTAATTCCGACTGGTAGGAAACAGTCATTTCTAATTACTCGTTCTTTAATGGAATGAAAGACTCTGGCATAGACTAGAGCCTCCACACAGCCACTGCTTCCGTTGATTCTTACTTTTGACTGTCTGAAAAGGCAAAGTCAGCCCAATTGGTCATAGGCTCCAAATCCAAATGGCTTTATACCATGATGGAAGACACAGATATTTCATGATTTGGGTGGGTGTTATTGTATAAGCTTGGAGAGCTGGTTATTCAAAGCTAAGGTCCTTAGTTCTAGAATAGTCGTTAGGGGTTATTTCAGAAGGAGATCTGGCCACATTCATACATGCAGTCAGTGCCTAAGTATCTCAACAAATATCTTTTGCGAAGGTCCGTTATGGTGAGCTGCTTACGATACAAAGATGATTATGTCACTCCATCCAAAAGACACTTACCGTCCTCACCCTACTTGACTTTTGTCACAAAGACAATATTACGTAGTCACGAAGTTCTATTTTATTTTCCTAACCCTCAATGTACAGAAGAGCTGTGTTTTCTGGTCTCCCCTGTAGTTCGCTTGAAACTAACTACTTCGGGCCAAAACCTCTCCAGGAAAGTGGTGTGCGTGATTTCTGTGCCGAAACACCAGAGCACGTGGGAGCCTCCACACGCTCTCTTTCCCTGTTGGGATTTTTGAGCCCTTATCTTTCAACGGCAGAGACAGAGGATGAAAGCAGCCTGGCCTCTCAGATCGCTGTTCAGGCTGAGGTTCCTCAGAGCCCTGCAGCAGAGTGTGAGGGGGAAATAAACGCTCAGTGAAACGCCCCTGTGATTTGGGGGTGGTTTTTTCCCAGCGTCATCGCTTAGCTTATTGTGGCTTCCAGCCTGTTCTTAGACATCTGACCCTGCCAACCTTCCTTGGATCATGCAAATCAAAGCTCTCCTGGGGGATGCCTGGGTGGCTCCGGCGGTGAAGCACCATCAGACTCAAGATTTCGGCTCAGGTCATGATCTCATGCGTCCTGAGATCGAGGCCCTTGTCCAGTCCCACGCTCAGCGGGGAGTCTGCCTGGGATTCTCTCTCTCCCTCTCTCTCTGCCCCTCCACTGACTTGAGCACACACATGCTCCTGCTCTCTCTTTCTCTCAAATAAGTATATAAATCTTAAAAAAGAAAAAGAAAAAAAGCTCTCCTGATTTTCCTGCAACTCCTCAGCCTCCCATTAAGGTTCTTCTTCCCAATTCCAATCTTTAAATACTGGAGTTTCCCTGGCTCTCTTGTCCTCGCACTCTAACTCAGTCTTCCTGTTATTAATTACCATATGATGAGGACTCTCCAATCCATGTCTCTAATACAGGCTTATCTCCTTAAGCATACCTCCCTATACACGTCTCCCACCTCCCGGATGTCTCCTATGCATCTGAAGCTCAATCTATTCAAAATTCAACTTAAAAACTCACCTTCTCTCAAACCTGCTCCTCTTCTAGCTTTCGTTTTCTTCTCCCCTCAGTGAAGGCTATCACCATGCATTGTAGCTATTTTCCAAAGGTGGCCCCAATGAACCATACATCCCATGTCCAGATCATTCCACATGGAATCTATTTGGCCCCGTGACCTACTTTAACCAATAGAATGTGGTGGAATTGAGACATGGCACCAACAGCTTCCACTTTTGCACTTTGGAAGGTTTGAACTGCCACCTAAGATGTCTAGTTACTCTTCTGGAGAGTCTCTATGGAAGCAGTGAGGCCCTGGGTCTACATTGAAAGAAGGGAGAGGCCCAACTCTTCCAACGTTCCAGATGAACCAGTTTCCCAGCCAGCCATCTGTGTGACAAATCCCTAGACATGAATTGACGCAATCTTGGATATTCTGACCCAAGACACTGGATGACTGCAAACACGTGAGACAGTACCTATCACCAGAGGAACCATCGAGCTGTGCACCATCAACTGACAGAATCATGAAAAATAACAAAACAGTTGTTTAGCTATTGAATGTTGAGTGGTTTGTTACACAGCAATATGGGTAACTGAAACACTATATACCCAGAACCCTGGAAATCATCTTTTCATTTCTCCCCTTCAGCCTCCACATCGAGTTCCCAGTCCCTTTGATTATACCTCCTAAATATTTCTTGAATAGTACTTTTTATTTTTCCATATGCCACCACCCAGTCCAGATTACCATCTTTCCCTTCTCTAGTCTTGGTTGCCTCCTGTAGCAAGAGGAATCCTTTAAAATGCAAATATGATCATAGTGTTCGCTGGCCATCTAGAACTTTCTCATTGATCTCTATGGTTTTTAGGATAAAATTCAATCCTCTTAACATGGCTTACAAATCTGTGCAGGGCCTTTTCTCTGCTTATCTTCCAGCTTTATCTTCCGTGACTCTACATTCCACTTATCCTTGATTTGTTTCAGTTTCTTCAGGGTGTCATGTTGTCTCTTGACTCCTGGCTTTTTTACTTGTTGTTCTTTCTACCTAAAATGCTTTCTCCTAGGGCCATCCCTTCCCTTTCTTCTTTTCAAATTCCTACTCATCCTTCAGGTCTTCGTGTAAATATCATTTCCTCCTGGGAGCCTTCTCTGATCCTCCAAGCCTGGATTAGTTGTCCCTGCCAAGTGTTTCCATATCATTCATCAATTCTTTCATTCATCAAATTTTTATTGAGCTTATACTATGAGTCATACCCTGTGTCATCCTTCCCCTGTAATAGCACTCATCATCCTGTTCTGTAATTATTTGTTTGTCTAGCTCTGCCATGAGCCTGCAGGCTCTTCAAGGAACAAGACTATGTTTATCTCACTCCACTTTGTCCCCCTGGCATTGAACACATAACATACGGTCAATGCGTATGTAATGAATGAATGAAACTAAACTTAGTCTCCATAGATGGAATGGCTCGTGGAATGAAATAATTATTCAATTAGTACTCATTTCTGATCAACATATCACTGAATATTTTAGCAGATATTTGGCAAGAAAAAAAGTTCATGGTTTATTAGAGACAAAGTCCAATTTTTAGTGATAAATTAGGATAAAAACTCAAGTCCTGTTTGGCTTTCTAAAAGCATTAGATATTCATGAATTAAAGGGTTGTCATTGACACCATTGAGTGTTAAGCCAGCAGCTTTGATTCTGGACTGCTGCAAACCTCAGGCTAGATAGGAAAGCTAATGCTGGAGAGTCACTACATCATTTATGTCACAGATAGCACTGGTAGCATCTGAGTACCACTCAGAAAACAGCTTAAATACATCTGCTACAAAAAGATAGGGTGTTAGAAATGTCTATCTACTCTGGAAGACCAAATATACTATACCTCAGAGATGAGTGGTTTCCAGGGGGCTTAGACCTGGTAATTGTGGCCACTCTCAGTGATGACTTTGGTTCAGTAGCTAAGAAATGCTAGGTAGACCAGTTTCCTTAAATAGCCTACCATCTTTAAAAGTCTTCAGATAGGGGCGTTTGGGTGGCTCAGTCGGTTAATCATCTGCCTTTGGCTCAGGTCATGGTCCCGGGTCCTGGGATGGAGCCCTGTGTAGGGCTCCCTGCTCAGCGGGGAGTCTGCTTCTCCCTCTCCCCCTGCTCCTCCCCCTGCTTGTGCTCTTTCTCTAGCTTGTTCTCTCTTTTACACACACGTAAAATAAATAAAATCTTAAAAAAAAAATGTCTTCAGATAATTACCTCTCATTCATGGCCCCATTTCAGGGTAATTTCTGCAATAATCCTGGCATAGTAACCAAAGCATATAGGGGCAGACACACAGGCAAAGTCCCCGCCATCAGGGAAGCCATGTTGGTGACCATCTGTAGCTATTCTTGCTAATGTCACTGTTACGGACCAACAAGGTCCTTGTATTCATCACAAAGCCCTTCTACTTTTAGCCTAATTTCAGTAATCCTTAGGAATATTAGGCATGCAAAGGAAGCCACCACAAGTCCTTTTTGAAAGTATGTTGGATGCAAATAAACATTTCATGTAACAGTTGTTTATTAAATTAAAATGCCGGTTCTATTCCAAAGCATGGTTTCTCTGGGTGCCGGGAATAAGTGTGCATTGTATTTTCCCATGGTTTCTGACTTTTTTTCATTGAGAATATTCTTTTACAGCAAGAAGTAACAACATGATAATTAATAAGATACAGAGGTAGAAGAGACCTTAGTAGTTATTTTTGCTATACCTATCGCCACACACTTGGGGAAGATAAGACCCAGGGAAGATGTGATTTACTCGATCTCTGTTGACATGCAAACATTAGTCAAAAGTGAACTTTTGTTTAGTGTTTTCAATTAAATGTCAATATAGCCTATATCGTCAATACAGCTTATATCATCAAGAATAGGGGAAAACTGGCTTTCTAGCCATAATACCATACAAACATACATGTTTTAGACTCCCTCCATCCCAAACATGACAAATTGGCTCATCACTGAAGATAAATGTTTCTGACTTCTGTATGTGAACTTGGATTCTGTGGGGGCATTTGAATACTAGAACTTGGGTTCGTGTATGCTATGGACAAGTACCACAAACTGGGTGTCTTAAAAACCAGAAACTGATTGTCTCTGAGTTTGGGGAGCTAGAAGTCTGAGATCAAGATGTTGGCAGGATTGGTTCTTTCTGTTGGCTGTGAGAGCATCTGCTCCTTGCCTCTCCCCTAGATTTTGGCATCTTACTGGCAATCTTTGGGTTCCTTGGTTTGGTGAAACATCAGCACAATCCCTGCTTTCATGTGTATGTGACACTTTCCTTGTGTGCACGTCTGTGTCCAAATTTCTTCTTTTTATGAGGTTACAAGTTATACCATATCAGAGGCCCAACCTACTCTAAGATGACCTCACCTTAACTAACTCTGTCTGCAATGACCTTATTTCCAAATCAGATCACATTCTTAGGTACTGGGCAATAAGGCTTCAACATACAGATTTCTGAGGGTGACACAATTCAACCTAGAACAGTATCAGAGAAAAGAGGATATTATGGGATGAAGAGATTGCAAAGATTCTTGGTAGGTAGCTGGTCTACTCTGAGAGATGAGTTCTGGACCAAGATAGATATGAGGAGTTTTCCTGAAGTCTAGACCTGTATCTCAGGATGTGTGGGGATCAGTTTTTTTCCTAGCATCAAGCCAAGCCCTGGGTCTCTGTCCATGGCCACCTGGGAATTTTGTGGCTGCCATATATACACATAGAACAGAATCTCACACAGCCATAAAAAAGATGAGATTGTGCCGTTTGAGACAATGTGAACGGACCTAGAGGGTATTATGTTAAGTGAAATAAGTCAGACTGAGAAAGTGAGAAAGACAAATACTGTATGATTCCACTTATGAGTGGACTCTAAAAACAAACAAACAAAAACACTCCCACCCCCAAAACCAAATGAATAGACAAACAAAAAGCAGACTCCAACCTACAAATACAGAGAACAAATTGATGGTTGCCAGAGGGGAGGGAGATGGGCGGTTGGTCAGAATGGGTAAAGGGGAGGAGGGATACATGTCTCCAGTTATGGAATGAGTAGATCATGGGAAGAAAAGGCACAGCACAGGAATACAGTCAATGATATTGTAATCGTGATGGAATGGGACAGATGGCAACTACCCTTGCGGTGAACAGAGCAAAATGTATAAACTTGTCAAATCATTCATTTGTACACCGGAAACTCCTGTAATACTATATATCAACTATCCTAAAAAAAAAAAAAAAAGACTGTGGATTTGAAACTATTCAGAATAAAGAGAAAAATGACTTGTAGAGTTTATCCCCCAACTTTTCTTAAAGCCCGAAGCTTGGGACACGAATGAATGATCGTGTGCCAGAATTTGCTGAAATTACCTATTTTCTCAATTGCTCCATTCATCACTCTTATTTTGTAGACAGATATGAACTACCTGCCCTCAACATTGGAGCCATGTTCTTTCTGTAAAGAGATGCACAAATAAGTCTTTAAAAATATTGTTAGGAAGTTTTAAATGCCTTAGTGGGTGCCTTTGAAATATCACAATGGATGCTTCCTGGCTGGTGGAACATTATTCAGGTAGGGGTCAGTTCTTCCTCCAACCAGATACCTAGTTCCTCGGCATAGCACCAGCTTGCGGAATATGACAATTCCAGGCACAAAGCAGGAATCAGACATACACATCATGCTTTATGTAAGAGAATTAGCAGAAACTCATCTCAGTGCGCCTTCAAAGGAGGAAACTAAGCGGACAGCCTTGTTAAGTTAGCATATAGGCTTGGAATGCAGTACAACATCCATCATCTCATCAAAATTCAATTAAAATGTGGGTTACTGGCCAAAGAAAAGGAGCCAATTTTCTCTCTCCCTCCCTCCCTGTCTCCCTTGCTCTCCCCTTCTCTCCCCTCCCCTGCCTGTTTGGAAGATTTCTTGGAACATCACTAAGCCCTTAATGGTTCTTTCACTATGGGAGCCAATTTAAAAGGATAGTTTGAGCATTTGAATGACCCTTAATATTAGAAATTAGAATTTGTACAGTTATCTAATTGCTATTAATTTAAAACATGCTGGCGCTAGCCACAGTGGGCAGGGAGGAAGCATATTTTAAGGTCTTCTTTTTAAGGACCATTTTTTAAAAATTTATTTTTTTTAAAGATTTTATTATGTATTTGACAGAGAGAGAGAGATCACAAGTAGACAGAGAGGCAGGCAGAGAGAGAGTGGGGGGGAAGCAGGCTCCCTTTTGAGCAGAGAGCCTGATGCAGGGCTCGACCCTAGGACCCTGAGACCATGATCTGAGCCGAAGGAAGAGGCTTAACCCACTGAGCCACCCAGGCGCCCCTTTAGGGACTTTTGATATAATTATAAAAGTCTTTGGATCCTACAGGATCTTCTTTTATATGGCAGAGAATGTGTAGCGGTGATTATCCACTTAGCTCAGATCCATTCCAGGATTTTTTAAAAAATGTTATTTGCTAACGTATACCAGACTTCACACAGGGAAAAGGTAAGCCCACAGGTCCTGTAACAAGATTTGCAGTGTTAAATGTAATTGGGTCTCAAATTTAAAGCAGTTCAATGTCTTAATTTGTTCTTTTCTTCCTACCATAATATAATGAGGATAAACTTTGACACACAGCAGCTCTGCAAAGAGAAGATTTCTCCGTGTTCATTGTTTCTCAAACCAATCTTCTTTCCTGAAATTTGATTTCTGAAGTGCCTTACAGTCCTTAAGCCAGGTGGCTGCAATGAGTCCACTTGGAACATTCATAATCACCTGAAATAAAAGCACGTTCTAGAAGCCAGACGCACTTAAGACAGTCAGATGGGGTTAGTCACCAAGTAGAAAAAACTCTTTTAACCTCTCGCTAATTCCGCCCAGTGGGCTACCAACTACAGCACAAGTTGCTGAAGGGAATCACCTTGGCTCTGAAATAAATAGTATGAATCTCTGTGGGTTAAGCACGTACGTGTTGTTTTAGACACACAATTCATTTTTCTGATGCTTTGGCCCAAATATCGTCAATTGGAGATCTGCCTTGTGGCTTGAAGGAGGAAAACCACAGTGTGCTTTCCAAAGGGCCCAGAAGAAACCTGCTTAGAGAGGCCCCTCAACCCCAGACTTCAATATTGGAATATTAAATATTATATTTTTTCCAGATCACTTAGCTTTCCAGCTCCAGGAAAGGTCAGTTGAGAAAGCAATATGATTCTTAGAAAATTGAAGAAATACAATATGGAATTTGGGGGTAGGGGGGAGAACCATGGGTTTGGATGTGACCACAGCTGGCCGTGTTTTTGTTTGTTTTTCTGCAAAATCGTCTGGCACAAGTTTTCCATTACTCGGTTAGCCTGAGGAGGAACTGAACTTCATTTCTGATGGAGGCCCCTTGTAAATAGGAGACCTGCCACACCCTATCAATAGAGCCAACTTTCTCGAATTTTTATGAGGTAGAAGTAACTATGTTGACTTAAAAAGAGATATCAGACTTCTTCTCCTTGTTTTTGTTTCCCCCTAAATAGGAAAGCCAGGAGGTTGGTGTTGAAGAATAAACAAGAAGAAAGGTAAACCAATGATTTTCTTTTTATAAAAAAATGATATTAAAGGAAAAGAAGGTGTTACTAAGGAAAAAACCATAGACACTATTAAATTTTGACCTTAAAATTAGCATAATTTTTTTTTAAAAAATCCCAAGTACTACCAGGAATGAAATTGTAAGCACCTGTGTTAATTTTAATGCGATTTTATGCATGTGCCATAGCCCACTATTTCTGCCTCAGTTAGGAAGCTTCCCATTCCAAGTAATAGAAAAAAACAACTCACGTCAGATTAAGTAATAAGGGAATTAATGAGTTTTATGAAACTGCAGTGGTGTGAGTTTCAGAACTGGTATCATTGTTGACTCTGTTTCTTCTATTTTTTTCAGAGCTGTATCTGCCATCTACAGTGTGGGCTTCCGCCTAAGGCTGGACCCCTTGAGGTTATATATATATAGGATATCTGTCAGTACAATTAGCTCCACATGCTTCCTTTCTCTTATCCAGAAAAGAACGCTTTCCTCAACTACCTAACAAAAGTTCTGAGATTCCTGCTGATGGAGCAATGCATTGATCGGTTTAAACCAAGACTGCTGGAACCAATAGCGGTGGCAAGGGGTTGGGATTGTCCTGACTGATCATAACAATCATACCACAGCCCTGGAGCCAATGGAGGGGTTAATTTCACCTACTCAGCATGACTGCTATAGAAGGGTTGTTGGGAAGCTACTCTGGGACACTGAATTCAAGAGTCCCCTTCTTTGGGGTATCTGTTATGACAGGCCGTGAAGAACACTTTAAAGTTATTAGAAATCTCAGTGTTTTTATTGAGCCCCTTTCTGAGAACTATTATGGAAGGAGAGATTGTGAGGTTGTTCAATAGTTTCTCTTTTATGTTCTCTGAATCAGGTAAAGTATACCAATGTGCATACACAAGTCATTCTCAGGGCACCTGGGTGGCTCAGTCATTAAGCATCTGCGTTCGCCTCAGGTCCTGATCCCTGGGTCCTGGGATGGAGCCCCTCATCAGGCTCCCTGCTTAGCTTCTCCTTCTCCCACTCCCCTTCCTTGTGTTCCCTCTCTCGCTGTCTCTCTCTGTCAAATAAATAAAATCTTTAAAAAAAATCATTCTCAAGTTCTACACGGGGGATAAAGATAAGCGACACCGAAGCTGGGAACTACCACAAATGTTCTACCAAAACAACCAAAATTAAATGATTTATTAAAGAAAAAAGATATTTCTTGACCTTACTTCCCCCCTCTCTCACAAAAATAAACTAGTAATTTAGACAAAGGCAAGTGATAAACTCTGCCATTCAAAAGAGTCTCCAGGTAGAAAACACAAGAGCATCTTTCGGATGCTCTTCTGAAACACCAAATGAGACTAGAATCTGGTTTTGCGGGTCACAGAGACGACCAGTATCAGCCCCTTTCGCCAGCTCCTGACTCCCACGCATTCTTTCCTTGGTCTATCAGGACAGACTGTCTAACCCCCTTTCAATACTACCTCATGCTGGCTGTCTGTTCTCCTTAAACCGACCGCGAGGTGGTATTACACGGTCTAGGATGGGTTGAGGCCCTCCAGCCCTCTGGGCAGGGTTCCATGCTTGAATCCTCGGATACTAGTGTTAGAGATTTTCCTCCTAAGTGCTGGGTGAAGGGAAGAGGTAGGGAAATTACTCTTTCCATCAGTATTGTCTCTTGACGTATCACCAATGTTGTATTTAAGGAATTATTATTCCTGCACTGAGAAGTAAATACTTCAGCCATATTCTTGATAGCATTCCTAACGAAAGCACCACTTTCCACTGGAACTCTCTTAGCAGAAGTCAGCCCCTGAATAAAAAGCGCTAATGAATTCCAGCCATTCCCGCAGCTGCCCTGGCCCTTCCCTTGTATCAGCCTTCGCCTCCTGCTTTCGTAAGTTCCAGACGCAAGTATCCCCATTGGATTTATTGCTGCCATTCTTGAGGCTGGACATTAAGAATTTAAAAATGGTCTAAGAATTAAAAAAACATATCTGCCTATTATCAAGGCACTTGCATGATTTCCGAAAGGTATTAATTGTTCAATTAATTTTTCCCCAAGTGTAGGCTGTGGAACCCACGTGTCAGAAGACTTTTTGAGAAGAGTCTGCAGCAGAGTTTTCTGATGAAATATATTTAGGAAAATGCAGATTTAACACATTTACACGGGCCTACTGCAGAACTGCTCAGGCCTTTCATCTGTATTCTGTATCTCTAAGAGAAAGGGGATGCAGTACTTTTCACACTTGTTTGACCATGGAATTCTTTCCTTGAAGAGTATTTCATATCGTACCTCTGAGGAACACACTTTGGGAGATGCTCAAGCCCGTCAAACTACCACGTTTTCTAGGACTCTCTTATCTGCCCGTCTTTTGTCAGTCTTTGTTACTAGCTGTTCCTAGGATTCTGTTCCATGACAGAACCCAGTAAGAAAAGCTTTGCCTTTTTTTTTTTCAAGGACTAGCAGGCTAGGAAAAGGCTCTCAAGCTGTTTTCTCAAGGAGAACAGACCTGATTCAGAATCAGAAGCCTCTGATTCATCTTAATTGTTGTGTTTCTGAGGGCAGAGGACATTTGCCATTAACCTCTACCTGGATCCCTTTTCCGATCTCCAAGTACATTCTGCTATGCAAATGCAAGTTCATAATAAACTTGGAAAGTGGTAACGCTCTGGTTTTAGACAAATGACGTAAGCTTTAGGGAAGCGGGTTTTGCAACCCACTTTGAAGGCGAGGGTGGATGCGACACACGTAAGCTGCAAATGGAGATGAGGATTTGGTGTCAGCTACAAGTTCATGTTCAGATCTGAGTCAGCCCCAAGGGTATAGATCTCTAATCGCGGCACGAAGGGGCTGTCGCTGAAAGGCTTGCAGGCGGCTCCCAGAACAGTAACAGGACCACACGATGGAAGGGCTCTTCCAGGACCGAATACCAAGATGAATTCTCTCTTTGTTTAAGCCGAGAGTACATATCACTATAGAATTTCGTGATTGAATAAATTCTAATAAACTGTCTTATCTGGTGTGGATTTAGAAGAAGGCTGTCTGTATTTTGTAATGTTCTTATTTTTTCATATTGTAAAAGCAATAGATGGTCAGTGTGGGCAAAACACACAAAAGCATGCAGACAGAATAAAATCACCCATAATCTCACTAATCAGAAGAAACTGCTATCAGTATTTTGTTTATCCATTTCAGTATTTTATTTCCTTCTGAGTTGGTACATATTTCTTTTGCACAATGGTGTGTGAGTATTTCTGCACTCTCTGTGGCCCTCATGATGTAGGCTGGAGTTTGTCTTGGGGGTAGACTCTCTTTTCTCAGAAGAGCTATCCTGATAAGCCTGTCTAGCCATAAAGATACAAGTTCAGCAGGAGTTTGGTTTTTTTTTTTTTTCCATACTGTAGCCCTAATGGTAGAGTAGTTTTATTGCTATAACTTGCATTATATTACTACCAACATATGGTAATACCAATGCTAATGGAAACTGCGAACCTTTTTTATATGCTAGAATATGTCCTATTTTAAATACATTCCCCGATTCAATTCTCACAATAACACTATGTCATATGTTCTATGATGCCTCATGTCTAACACACAGAGTGGATAAACAACTTGCTCAAGGTCATGAGTAGTAAGCGGTAGAGCTAGACTCTGAACTTGGACTTTCCAACTCCAGAGTCTGTGTTCCTTCTTTAGGTTGAGGTGTTCACTGAGACATTTGGTAAGGTAAAGGCTGCTTTCATTGTGGACTGAGGGCAGCTGTAAGAAATCATCATGATAATGACTGACTTGATCTCATTCCTCTAGCATGTTCATACATAAGGGGAGAATTCCAAGGGACAGGAAAGGGTAAAGGAGGGAAGAGAGATGGAGTGAAAGAGCACACACTCCAGTTGAGTGTGTCTTTCAGGCCACAGCTGGCCAGAGGCCACAGCTAAGGAGGAGGAAAAGACATGGCTCCCTGTGAACAGGTGTGGCCAATGGATTTTTTTTTTTAAGATTTTATTTATTTATTTGACAGA
This sequence comes from Martes martes, assembly GCF_963455335.1. NCBI lineage: Eukaryota > Metazoa > Chordata > Mammalia > Carnivora > Mustelidae > Martes > Martes martes. The sequence continues at coordinate 173,476,683 of NC_137889.1, read as the reverse complement.
GGGAGATCACAAGTAGGCAGAGAGGCAGGTAGAGAGAGAGGAGGAAACAGGCTCTCTGCTTGGCAGAGAGCCTGATGCGGGACTCGATCCCAGGACCCTGAGATCATGACCTGAGCCAAAGGCAGAGGGTTAACCCACTGAGCCACCCAGGCGCCCCATGGCCAATGGATTCTAAGAGCGATGACACATGAATTGTAATTTGGTGTTTTCTTTCTTGCCTTGTGATTTGGCTATGCTATCCTTAAGCCATACTTAAGCTGATTAAACCACAAGAGTCCTGTTAGCTGGTGGCTGAAGAATAAAGAAGTGACGGTTTGTGACCAAGTTTAGGGCTTAAGTATCAAAAGAATGATGAAATAGGCAAAGGGCCTGAAGAATCCAGCGGCAGCCGTGGAAGGGTGGAAGGTGGAAAGCCACAACCAGGACACACTGAAGGTCATCACAAGTAACCGAAGAGAGGACCCGACTTCCCAGAGACCTGTAGGATGGGGCATGGATTTATATTTGGATATTATGGGGAAACTCAATCCTCTAAGCCTTGAAAGCTGGGGCCACTTGGGTAACATATAGAATACAAAACATATGTCATATATTTTACTTATGAAAACTTGAATCTTGGGGTGCCTGGGTGGCTCAGTCATTAAGCATCTGTCTTCAGTTCAGGTCATGATCTTGGGTCCCCGCATCGGGCTCGCTCCCTGCTTGGTGGGAAGCCTGTTTCTCCCTCTCCCACACCCCCTTGCTTGTGTTCCCTCTCTCGCTGTGACCCTATCAAATAAATAAAATCTTTAAAAATTAAAAAAAAAACTTGAATCATATGTATCATTTGCTATCATGGCTTTTTAAAAAAGATTTTATTTATTTTATTTAATATTTATTTATTTATTATTTCATTTATTTATTGAGAGAGAGAGCGAGAGCATGAGCAGAGGGGAAGGCCAAAGGGAGAGGGAGAAGCAGACTCCCCATTGAGCAGGGAGCCCAAGATATCATGGCTTTTTAATGTAATATTTTAGCGCCAGTATTTTTTTTTAAAGATTTATTTATTTATTATTATTTTAGAGAGGGAGAGTATGAACGGGGGGAGGGGCACAGGGATGCAAAGAATCCCAAGCAGACTCCTCGCTGAGTGTGGAGCCTGACGGGGCTCAACCTCCTGACCCTGAGATCATGACTTGATGGGAAATCATCAGTGGGGATGCTTAGTCAGCTGAGCCACCCACGTCCCCCTTTAGTCAGTATTTTCACAATGTAAATGAAATGTTTTTGAAAATGCAGTTTTTCAATGGTAGAATGTTATAATAATGATATACCATTATTTTCACAACTATTTCTCTATTGCTAGATATCTAGAATGTCTTTCTAATTGTTTTGCTAATATAACTAACAGTGTGATTTTAGTACAAAAGTACAAAAGCACAATGAATATAGTCAATAATATTATAATAACATTATATGGAGACAGGTGGTGACTGTACTTATTGTGGGATACGTTGAGTACTATATAGAATTGACAAATCACCATGCTATACACCTGAAACTAATGTAACATTGTATGTTAACTATACTTCACTAATAACTATATTAACTAATAACTAATAACTATACTTCACTATACTTCACTAATAAGTACTAACAACAAATAAAGTTTAAAAATGAAATAATTTAGAAAATAACAATGTAAGACAAGGATACTCATTATCACCTTTTACTAGTGATCTTAACAATACAGTAACACATGAAAAAATGAAGATGTAATTGGAAAGAGAGAGAATAATCTTTTTTTTTTGTAGATGATGATTGACTATATAAAAGATGCCTGAGAAACAACAATCAATGTGTTACAACTAATAAGAGAGTGCCACAAATTTGCTGGTCCAAGAGAAACGTTAAAAAAGGTGGTATTTTTGTATACTAACAAAACAATTAAAAAATTATGGTCTTTAAGTTATCTTTTGATCAAAATCCCAAGAGGTAGTTTAGAGAAACTTCACAGCTTACCCTAAAATTCATATGGAGGAGTAAAGTCCCAAAATGACCAAGACAATTTTGAGAAAGGAAGGAAATTTGCCCTTCCATGTATCAAGGCTTAATCTCAAAATATACTAATTAAGAAGTGTGATATTGGTGTAGGGATAGACAAATAGACCAAATGGAATGGAAAAATGTCTGAAAACAGACTCTCAGATTTATGCAAAATAGCCCCTCACAGAAGTGACATTACAAATCAGTAAAACAAAAGATGAATTATTTCATAAGTGGTTCTGGGAAAACAGACTATCCAAAGGGAAAAAACACTAAACCTTACTTTACTTGATTAAGATCTGAATGTGAAATTCAGAACTTTAAAAAATTTTAAGAGTAGATAGCAGAATATCTTTATAGAATTGTAGTGAAGGATTTCTAGAATGGGACTCAAGAAGCACAAAACAGGGACGCCTGGGTGGCTCAGTTGGTTGAGCAGCTGCCTTCGGCTCAGGTCATGATCCCGGCGTCCTGGGATCGAGTCCCACATCGGGCTCCTTGCTCCGCAGGGAGCCTGCTTCTCCCTCTGCCTCTGCCTACCACTCTGTCTGCCTGTGCTCGCTCGCTCTCTCTCTAACAAATAAATAAATTAAAAAAAAAAAAAAAATTTAAAAAAAAAAAAAAAAAAAAAGAAGCACAAAACATGTACAAATATTCATATATTTACTATGTCAAATTAAAAATCGACTGTTGAAAGACATGATGAAATTCACAGGACAAGCCACAGATGGACAGAAGCATTTGCAATGCATGTGATTGATAAAGGAGTCGAATCTAGAATCTTCACAAAATCCCTAAAAAGTAATAAAAAAAGAAAAGCAGTTAAATAGGAAAATTGGCAAAAGAAATGAATGGACAATTCACAGAAGTGAAACTGAACCATCCAATAAAGATGTGAAAATATGCTCAATTTTACCGTAGCCGGGGGGAATGCTAATCAAAATGAGGAAGCACCATTTTCCTTCCACCAGACCGGCAAAAATTAAGAAGGCTGACATAGTAAGTTTTGGGTATGATGGAAGGAATGGATCTTCCACACATTGTTATTAGATTAGCAGAAAAAATCACTTTAAAAAGGAGTTTGGTGGGGTACCTGGGTGGCTCAGTCAGCTGAGCATCCTACTCTTGATTTCAGCACAGGTCATGATCCCAGGGTCCTGGGTTTGAGCCCCACACTGGGCTCCTTGCTCAGCAGGGAGTCTGCTTCAGGATTCTCTCTTCTCCTCCTCCCCCGTTCCCCACACCCTTGCATGCACTCTCTCTAAAAAAACAAAACAAAACAAAACAAAACAAAAGGCAGTTTGGTAATACCTAGTAAGGCTGAAGGTACTCAAAACAGAACTTATGAATGATAGAAAATAAAAAGGCAATAAAGTTGATACTCCTGTGAGCACTCCTTGATAGCATTCCCCCACTTTGAGCCCAAATCCTGAATTTTGTATTATTCCTTGGCTTTGCTTTACTTTTATCACATATTATATGCCTCCCAGGAGAACTTAATGCTTCATTTTCTTTTTCTTTTTTAATATTTTATTTATTTTTTTGACACAGAGAGACACATGAGAGAGAGAGAACACAAGCAGAGGGAGTAGGAGAGGGAGAACAGACTTCTCATGGAGCAGTGAGCCTGATGCAGGGCTCTATCGCAGGACCCTTAGATCATGACCTGAGCTGAAGGAAGATGCTTAATGACTGAGCCACCCAGGTGCCCCAATGCTTAGTTTCCTATTGTCTTTGGAAATTATGTCAATTGTGTCACAATGTATGTCATATGGGGTGTCTTGTTATTTTTGGTATATGTGCTGCCCAATTAAGCACAAGGCGGCTTGTTATTTTAACCTATTATTTTTCCTGAGATTCATCCAAATGTATGTGTACACTTTGTAGTTTGCTCATTTTTCACTGCTAAAGTGAGATGGCATAATTTATATCCAAACAGCACTGTGAGGGTCATTCTTGAACATGTTTCATGGAGGACATTTGTGAAAGTTTGAGTTTCTCTAGAGTTTAGGCTAAGGTAGTTATGTTTTAGAGGTGAAATTGCTACATTAAGGGGTATGAGCTTCATCAGTTTCACTAAGCTAAAGCAGAATTATTTACCAATATATAATCTTTGAAAAAAATCTTTCACGCCCCCTCCACAATCTGGCAACCACCATTTTGTTCTCTCAATTTAAGAGTGGGGTTTTTCTTTTTTTTTATCTTTTTATCTTTTTTCTTTTTATTTATTTATTTGTTTTGTTTCTTCAAATCCATATAGGAGTGAAATCATATGGTTTTTTTCTTTCTCTGGCTGACTTATTTTACTTTAGGTCCATCTATGTTGTTGCTAATGGCTAGTTGTCCTTTTTTATGGCCGAGTAATATTCCTGCATGCGTTTGTGTGTGTGTGTGTGTGTGTGTGTGTGTGTGTCTCTGCACGTGTGTGCACATAAAGCACATCTTCTTTATCCATTTATCTATCAATGGTTGCTTGGGTTGCTTCTGTATTTTGGCTATTGTAAATAATAACATAGGGGTCATATATATGTCAATAAACATAAGGGTCAATGCATTTTTTCCAATTAGTGGTTTTTTTTTGTTTGGTTTTTGTTTTTTTGATAGATATCCAGTAGTGAAATTACCAGATCATATGGTAGTTCTAATTTTAATTTTTTTGAGAAATTTCCATACTCTTTTCCACAGTGGCTGCACCAGTTTGCATTCCCATTGACAGTGCTTGAGGGTTTTCTTTTTTCCACATCCTCACCAACACTTGTTTTTAAGTGTTGTTTTACTTTCACCATTCTGACAGGTGTGAGCTGATAGCACAATGAGATAGGAAATGAGATTAGGAAAATGATGAGTGATGTTGAGCTCTTTTCCTGTGTCTGTTGGCCATCTGCCTGTCTTCTTTGGAAAAAATGTTTATTTAGATTCTCCATCCATTTTTAAATCAGATTAGTTGGTTTTTTAGTGTTGAGCTGTTTAAGTTCTTTATACATTTTGAATGTTAACCTCTTACCATATACATTTTTATCAGTAGTGTTTGAGTTTCCATTGCTTCATGTCTTCACTAAGTATTGGTGTCATCAAAGTTTTTAAATTTTTATCAATTCAGTGTGCTTAAAATGACATTCATAATGGTTTTCATATGCATTTTCTTCTTAATGCAGTTGAATATATTTTTGCTTTTTTTGGTTGTTCATATTTTATACGATGTCACTCTTCATTTTTTGTCCATTTTTAAAATTGACCTGTTTGTATTTTTCTTATTGATATTTTCGAGTTCCTTATACAGTTTGGATACTAATTCTCTGTTGGTTGTACCTGGGACAAAACTTCTCTTGGTTTGTAGCCTTTTAAAAACTTTCTTTTTGCAATATGGAAGTTTTTAGTTCTTAATATAATTGAATGACTTTCTGTTTTGGAGGGGTATAGGGAGAGTCTTGTCTTACTGTTGTTTTAATTTACATTTCTTTGATCATCAGTACAGTTGAACATTTTTTTTCATGTTTACTGGCCATTTATATTTCTTTTCTTTTCTGTCCAGCTTTTTTTTTTTTAAAGATTTTATTTATTTATTTGACAGACAGAGATTATAAGTAGGCAGAGAGAGAGAGAGAGAGAGGAGGAATCAGGCTCCCTGCTGAGCAGACAGCCCGATGCGGGGCTCGATCCCAGGACCCTGGGATCACGACCTGAGCCAAAGGCAGAGGCTTTAACCCACTGAGCCACCCAGACCCCTCTGTCCAGCTTTTTAATGTTCCTTTGCCCACTTTCTATTCATTTGCAAAGGACTTCATATGTTGAAGATATTAACTTTTTGGCTTATTTGTTGGGAATATTAACCCAAGTTTTTCATCACTTTTAAATTTTGCCTAAAATTCCCTTTATTATGTATTTAAACATATTTAAAACTATCATTCTTTCATTTTTTTCACTTAACACTTTAATTCATCTGAGATTAATTTTATTGTGAAGAGGTGACATTAATTAACTATTCCTCCTGTATCCACTGATTTATGATACCATTATTATTATACACTAAAATTTTCATGCTTATTTGGGTCTATTTCTGGGCCATACACTTTGCTGTGTTAATTATGATCAGTTTATTAATTCTTGCCCAAGATATGTACTTGTTTACTTTTATCTTTGTTGTAAATGTTACTGTTTGGTAAGACAAATTACTTTGATTAGTCCTCCTTTTGAAACTTTCTTGGATCATCTCAGAATAGGTATTCTACATTTAGCCAATCAAACACTCCACTTGTTTCCCAGAGTGTTACCATATAAACAAGGTGTAGCTTCTCAATATTCAAAGTATTGGAAAACATGAACTATCATCCAAACTTTTCATGGATTCAGAAGGAACTGATGAATGCTCCAGGATCAGAGCTTGGGATAATAATTCATGCTGGAATAAATTTAAAAAAAAAAATTCATGCTGGCCCATGCAGAGTGGGAGTGTAGTGCTTGAGGAAATGTTTATGGGGCTTCCTAGAGTTATACTTCAGTCACTTTCCTGCCACAGTATTTTCTAAAGAAACCAGGTTTTCTTGGATAATGTCATTATTCTTGCTGGAAAAATGAAATGCCTTGATTGAGTGTTGTCAGTGAATCTGTTAGCAGTGAAATAATATTGTGACATAGGAATCACTGCGTGTGCCCTCAGGGTCACCTCCCCATTGGGGTGGTTAGAAAGAGACCCTTCCTTTGTTCAGGCCTTTGCTGTTGAGGTTGAGAAAGTGGAGGTCCCATTGTGAAACAAAGATTGGGCTGGACAAACGTGTTATCAGGCAGGCTACTTTTTCCCAGCTCTGGAGACCAGATTTGGGGAGGGTAGAGGGGCTTTGGGAGTGTCGTGTGTCAGGGCAGAGGTCAGTGGGGCTCTGCTGGAGAGACCCTTTAGCATCCGTTCCAGCAAATGCTAAGATGCCCAATGTCACATCCTAAGGGCCAGCTCTTGTCTGTCTTCTCAGAGAAAGAAATCAAACCCTAGGGGGTAAAAATGGAATTCTAAGTCCATTTGAGAATTTTTAAGTATACATTTACTATAAAAAGAATGTTCTGCTCCCCCATTTGAGTGTAAATTAAATTCTGCCAAATTCCAGCTCTGCTCAGAGGTCCTCCTAGTTGGTCTCATGTGAGGTCCCAGACACGAGAGCCAAGCACGGTTGAATAGGAGGTTAACCTAGTCACTGTTGATGAAACACACAATTATGTAAAATCTTATACTCATCCAGAGTAAGTCACTTATTAGTATTATACCTCATTTCTTGTCTATGGAATAACAAGGTGTATATATACATGCCCAAAATGCTGGCTTTTTAAAAAGATTTTATTTATTTATTTGTCAGAGAGAGAGAGAGAGCATGAGCAGGGGGAGCAGCAGGCAGAGGGAGAAGCAGGCTCCCCACTGAGCAGGGAGCAGGATGCTGGGCTTGATCCCAGGACCCTGAGATCATGACCTGAGCCGAAGGCAGACGCTTAACCCACTGAGCCACCCAGGCGTCCCCAAAATGCTTTTTGATAAACGAAACGATGCTGGCACAACCACCTTTGATGAAATGATGCTCAAGAAGTTTAGGAAAAGTTCTACTTTGTTATGTATAAACATTTTCCTGTGGTTTCGAGTCACTCGGAAGAACTATTAAGGGGAAGGGCATGGTTCGGGAAAGCACTGAACATGGGGGCTTCTAAAATAGCCGTCTTTGGGGACAATACACCAACAATGCTGCCCCAAAGTGTTAAGAATTGTAGCAATACAACTGGCTGATCGACGGCTCTTTGAGCTTCTCAGAATGACCCAAGACCCTCCGAAAATAAGTATTTTCCTCAGCCGTTTCTCAGTATGTTTGTCAAAGGAAGTGACACTTAGGAAAGCAAGTGTGTAGCAGCTGACAGAAAAGCCAAGAGAAGATTAACTGTGGGTTGTAAACGGGTGGCCTGAGGACAAACTTAGACTTGCAGATGTATTTTGGGGGGGGGGGGAGTCTCACAAGTTGGCTTGGCACACATTGGGAAATGTTTTGAATTGTTGTCAACATTTAAAAGGCTGCAGATTTCATAAGCAAACAATTGCTTGGCGTCAGGTAGCCGCCTCTTTTTTTAGACCGAACTGTTCTTTTGCCCGTTTGCCGTAGACTACACCACTCTATTTCCCACTTTTGCTTCCTACAGTACATAACTGGTCCCTCCAGTCACTTGAGTTTGTAACCCCCCGACTCTGATCATGTCCAAGGATGGGGCAGGGTCCTTTGTGGTCTAAATTTGGACCCTACCAAGAAGTCCTTAGGTCTTGAAGCAAGTCCGTGGAAAGCAAGCTAGTCCAGCAGGTCTGAGGTAGAATGTTATTCTTTTGGTAAAGACATTCTCTGGAGAGCACGTGTTGTGATAACAATCTTCTCTTTGTAGTTGAACGGAATCTCATTTAAGTAAGGATGGATATAGGCCACCGCTCTGAGAGCCACTCAAACTCTCTCAGGCAAGGGAAAGAAGTCATTTATCTATGGAAAGGGTGGCAACCACTAGCTGCCTACCGCACTTGGCAAAAAAGAACCAGAATACGAATCCGCGGCGGCAATTGGAACACTGCGTCTTAGAGCGATGGGAGCTTTCACAGAATTTGCTTGCTTTTAGCAGCACGGCTTACAAATCTGAGACACAGGGCCAGGCAAGGTGCATGTGTACTGTGGAAAGTTCATGGCATTAGCAGGAAGCCTCTGTTTTGCAGCCAATTTCCTGGCTCCACAATGGAGAAAAAAAAGCCCTCAGTGAAATGACTATATGTAGACAGTGAGCGGGAACATTGGAGAAGCGCTAAGGACAGTGGCAGAATCTAGCGACTTCACGGGGTTGGCTTGGTTCTCTCCGGCCAGTGCTGGAAACGCTCCAGCATTTGGTTGTTTCAGATAATTTCCACTGGCATTTGCAGGGTCTCTCCTGGTGACTGTGTGTCTCAGCTCAAGGAGTCTGAATCCTTCCGTGGAAGGCAATTCCTTAGTGATTCCTACAACCAGCTGTGAAGTTCGATTTGCCTTAAAGAGCTGACCTCAAAAATGGAACAAGATGCATATGCAAACATGCTTCATGGCCATCATCTGACTACGTAACCCCAGACCCGAAGCTACAAGGGAGCGAGCCTGATTCTCTCTTCCCCAAGTCCGAAAGCTGACCCCTCCTACCCCCCAAATAATAGAGTACAAAGTTGATTTGAGTATTTTATTTATAAATGTACATTTACTATAAAAGCTGTTGCATTTTAGACAACTTTTAATTTTTCTTTTTTTTTTTTTTAACTATTTCTCAGAGGCATTTTAGAATAAATATTTTTAAATGAAGGTTAGTATAACTGATAGAGAACATTGGCCCACCCAGAGCAGTAACACCTTTCGGACGGACTCACATACGAGGTGGATCATTTCAGTTTGTTACGTCTTACACTGTGTATAGATAACTAGAATAGGTCTTGCATTAATAACACTACATAGAAAGAATGAGGAAATGACATGGTTTGCTAGTTAGTGAAAAACAAAGGGTTACTCTTTTTTTCTTAAGAAAGAGAAAGGACTAGCTTTTGGAGCGTGAGGGGAAAAACCGTATATTTCCTCAAGAACAATAAATCACTCACTTGCCTCATCTGCTTTTTAAACAAGCGCAGTTCCATTGTAGCTCAACAGAGCAGAGCTTTTTCTTTTTTTTTTTTCCCCTGGGATCTCAAAGATTATTTGAAAAGAAATAGATCATACTCGCTATGCTGCATTGGAAAAAACAAGATCTAGTCTGCCCGAGATGCCATGTAACAGACTCCAAATGAAATAGAAATCAAATATAAATAGAAACAGTTGGCAATTAGAATTTAGAAAATGTTGGAGATTATTCTGTGCTGGTGACTATTGTTCATTATGGGAAAGCACATTTCGCAGCTGGAGAATGGGGCTTTATTTTTCTTGACTCGATTCAGGCTTCAATACATGTACAATGAGGCTCACTAAGAAATATGTATAAATGGGTTTGTGAAAACAGAGGAGAATGTGCATTATTCATATAGTCCTTACATAACAGATGGAGTTCCACATGTAAAAAGTATTCTATAAAAATCGGTTATGAATGATCATATTGTACATGTTTTGTGCATTATTTGTGGCAAAGTACTCTGCTAATATCATGCAAAGTGTAAACATCCACATTATCAAAATATTTAATAAAACATGCAAGTGGTTAATCAAAATATTGAACTTAATCTGTACATTTTCAAAACTTTTAAATTTTTTTTCTATTTTGCTTTTTCTTTTTTTTTACATTTTTTTTTTCCTGTAAAACAGCGAACACCTCCACGAGAAGTCTTAGTGACGTGGAAGTGACTTCACCTCTCTTCAACATACTGTATCCAGAATTCATCACTGACTATGTGCAACAGCTTCGCATTTTCTAAGGCACAATTTTTTAATGAAATGATGTGTAAATTCCAATCTAACAACAGCTCTTCCAAATGACAAGATGGTCAAACTACCTCCAGTGGCTGAGGGAATTTCTGCACTTACATGGAACCCGCATGCAGAGAACAGTCTAGCATGTAAATAAATAATTGCTAGCCCTACTCAATAAGACACAGGAAAAAAAAATTTTTGCTTACATAAACAGAAAAACATCTACTTGATCTCTTTGTATGACTACATTAACCTATTAGGAGTATATCCATAGTCTACATTCACAAAATGTCATCTTCACTTATTTGCCGTTATTTTAAGGCAGAATAAATAGTTCCCCTTTCCCCAGTCTTAAAGAAAAACAGCCTGGAGATCTAAAACGTGATGCTTTTTAGTAACTGGAGTCCTTTCTTGGCCAGCGGAAACTCATCACACAGGGCAGACAGGAAGCCAGCTCTCCACAAGAGCTCCGCTCTAAAGTTCTAGAATTGTCGACAGTCAAGAGGGTTGGTGATACAGGAGAACGGGAGAGGGCAGATGTCCGCTGCGGTGGGCCGGGCGCACTGTGAGTTGGAAGTTCTTCTTGCTGATCGCACGTTGGTGGCTCATGACGACATATGTCATTGAGTTCTAGGAGGAGGGTCTTAATGCTTTGCTTTAGACACCTTCGGGCCCCCAAGAAGAACTTGTAGGCAAGGGTGAGCCCTGGTCACACTTCATGATGGACTGATCTTGGTGAGAGCTTCCAAAGGCCTCACACGGAGTCTCTTATTCAATCTACAACCTGAAGAGAAGCAAGCACCAAAACCCTCCCGGCTCTCACTGACCCACCACTCTTCTGGAGATAAAACTTCCTCACAGATTTTGGTAAGAACTTCGGAGACGATGACTGAAATACTTCCCTATGGTTTCTTCCTACCCTTGGGCAGTGTCCCCACAGAGTAAGTCTAGCTGATACTGCAAGGGTTCGCTTTATTTAACGGACCAGCCTCTATGAATGACAGAACTTCCAAAGCACACAAAATCTAATACTAACGGCACAATAATTTATTGGTAGGACTTCCACCTCCAAAGGTAAGTAACAGATGTCTCGGGATTACAGTATGTAGTATCAGACTAGCGTCTCTGCGTGAAAAAAAAGTTATAGCTCAGAGCTCTACGGTGTGATTTTTAGTTTCTGAAATGCATGAATGCTAGGCTTCCATCTAAGAAGACGACACATCTCAAATTGGCATGTCTTGCACTTTCTGCAGCTCAATTCTGTAAACATGAAGTATTTAATTCCTAAAAATACTACAATGAAACAGGTTTATTGCCTCATTCATCTCAGGAACTCCCAGAGAAGAGAAGAACCCATCTGAAACCATGAGCCTGTTGGCCCACGGTAAGACCTTCGTGTGAACTACAGGATCACGACGCTGTATTTATTCGTTTGTATATACTGTGCAAATGCAAAACCAAAAGAAAACAAAAATCAAAACCGAAATGGAAAACCAGGAAGAATGCAAACACTGTGCTACAGAAGAACAGATACCATCTTTTAGAACAGCCTTTCCGAAATTAGGAAGACGCCAAGGAGCCCCCGCACTTGGGATTTGGTGAAACGGTTGCCAGGGGACACCCTCCAGAAAGAAATGGTGAGTGATCTGGAAGCTTGAAAAGCACGTCACAATGTTGTGGGCTGGCCAGCACCTGCGACAAAGAACACGAGGTAGTATTTGGTTAGAGGATGCAACACTTCTTGCCTCAGGGCACTGGTAATGACCTCAAATCTCTTCTCCCTCTGAGGGGGTTTGTCCCCCTCTGCTGCTCCAAGTGCGGCCCAGGGAAGAGAAGTACTGGCGTCACCAGGAGGTGGTCAGACAGGCCCTCCTGAGTCCCATTCCAGAATGTAACAAGGAGTCCTGGGGATTCATCTGCCCTGTCAAGTTTGGTTGAAATCCTCTGGATTTCACCCTTCAGCCAAATGATCTTCGTTAAACTCCCTACCTTGTCTTCTAGGGGCAAATAAGCAAGAAAACATTCTCTCTTCTCTGGTCCTTTAGGTTTTGGTTTCTAGAAGAATAAATACATTGCAACTGGAGGAGTGTGACATGGGATTTACATATGGACTCATACACATTTGCTAGACTTAGTAAATAAAAACACAGAACACCCAATAAAATTTGAGTTTCAGGTAAACCACAAATTTAAAAAAATAAATTTTTTTTAGTATAAGTATATCCCATGTGATATTTGAGATATACTTGTGCTAAATCCTGACCATGGAATATTTGGGACCTACAGTTACTAAAAAAAAAAAAGATAATTGTTTATCTGAAATTCAAATTTAAAAGGGCAAAAACATTCTAATGGGGGCATCTTCTATTTTATCTGGCAACTCCATCTAGAAGGATGGTTTGGGTTCCGTATTTCCTGCTGAAACCTTCACAAAGTTTCTCTTTCATTGGAGGCACTAGAGTTGTAATGAGGCAATTGCAACACTGGAAAAGACCCTGGGGATTTTGCAATAAATGCATTTCACCAGAATGAATGACGGAACAGACTCAGAGACACAGTCACCCAATACCCAAGCACAAATGGCACGAGTTAACCACGTGATGGCTTGATTTGTGGCAGGTGATTTGTTTTGCACTTCCATTCCCATTTACATATGAACTTAAAAACTATTTACATTGCTTTTAGGAATTGCATTTTAATATGCTGTTATGCAATTTCTCCCCTCCAACAGAAAAATTTCATTTAAATGTGACTAGTTACTTGAAGAAAATAGGATTATATATCCAGGCTTTATTATTCCACACAATGAAATCATTTTGTTTCACTTAGAACGCCTATGATGTAAACCATCCCTTCCATCTACCCATCCCCCACCCAACTCATATCAGAATCAAATAAAAAAGAAAGAAAAATGATTTTTTAGCCATTTCTTTCCATTCTGACTTTTTTTTTTATTGCATCTGGGATATACTCAACCAATTCAACTATATTTATACTTCTCGAGCCAACTATTATCTCCTCTACTGATTCACATTTAAGCTAATATATTTGTTTCTTCTGACACCAAGAAAGAAATGAGCACTATTCTCAGATATGCCGGTCATCGTCCCTGTCACGTGTTAAGTTTAGCCCCAATATAATATTAATATCTACCTGGAAAAATAAACATGAAAGAAGAGTTAGGAAAAAACAACTGGAAAGAAAATAGTCATTATTACTCAATATGAAAACATATTAAGAAGCTATAATAATTAAAACTATTCAACACTTGAGAATTAGTAGGTTAATAAGACATAATAAAACACCTAGAAATAGATCCAAATACCTATGGGAACTTACTTTATGAGAAAGCTGGCATTTCAAATTAATGAAAAAAAAAAAGGGATTCTTCAGTTATATTTGCACAACTTGTAACTGGGGGGAAAAAAGTTTGGATATCTATCTCAGTTCTTGTCCCAAAATATATTTGTGATGATCACGTAGTTATATGTGAAAGAGGAAATAAAGAATAATTCTGGGAGAAATCCCAGCTAAATCCTTGAAGTAGTAAAAGTTTTTCTAAGCAGGACACAGAACCCAGAATCCAAAAAGGAAAGAGTAGAAAAAGGTATGTTTAATTACTTTACATGAAAATCTTTTCTATGAAAAAAAGTTCACAAAGTAGAAAGACTAATGACAACAGCAATAAGCAACAAATATAAAATCAAGGGAAAACGTCTTTACTTTAAAAGAACTCCTACAAATCAAGTATTAGCAGAACCATGGGCAAAGGATAGAGAAGAAAGATACTTTTTTTTAATAGCAAAAAAGAAATAGAAATGATCCGTAAACAAGATGTTCAAACTCACTTAAAGACATACAGGTCAAAGCAATGCCATTTTCCCTTTGCCGTGCAACACAGTGGGAATTTAAAAAGTCTGATGTGATCCAGAACTGACATAGGCATGGAGAGAGAAAGAGGCTCTCTTACGGACTTTGCAGGGAGAGTGCACTTTTCTGGAAGATAATTAGACAAGTTGTCTGAAAATTTAAAAGCACATGACTGTTAACTCAGCAGTCCCAGTGCTCAGAATCAACCCTACAGAAATGCTTTCGACTGTTCATGAGGATGTCTGTACGTGGATGTCCACTGGGGCCTTTACCAGAACATATTAAAACACTGGAAAGAACCAAAGTGCCCATGCACAGAGAATAGTCTGAAATTACGGCAAGTCCACACAATGGGACTGTATTCAGGTATTAAAAAGCCATCTAAAAGCACGGGAGAAAGAATGTTATATGAGAAAATGACCAAAAAAAAATTGCCATATCATTAAATTAAACACAAGAGCAACAAAAGTAAAGGACACTATGTGATTATCTTTGTGAAATAAAAAAACAGAACATAGGCGGGTAGATGTATCACACACATATGGTGTGTGTGTGTGTGTGTGTGTACACACATACAAACGTACATTCTAACCTTCTCTCTAAGAAATAATTAGAAAGTGATTACAGTGGTTAATTTTGGAGACTTTCACTTTTAATTCAGTGTCTCCCTAAACAACCCTATTTTCTATCCTTATACCATTTATAATTTATTGACCCATTCCTTTGAATGTCTATAGACGTCATCTAGGCAGAGAAGTAATATGCCTTCTTGCTTTCTTCTTAGTATCCAAAGAAAAAAAAATTTCCTAGTATTTTGTATAAAATTAAAAATTAAAAAATCATGTTGATCTACCTCCAAATCTCTTTATTTTTTTTAATCTTATGAGATTATTATAATTTGTAACCTCATATAGATGATTATAACTCCATGGTTCTTGTCTTTAGATTTGGAATTAAAAGCAGTTAAGGTCCTTTTTATTTGTATACACAAGAGAAAATTGCTGGCCTAGATCCAAAAAGCTAGTTTCCAAAAGAAATGACAATGAATCACCCATTCTCTCAATTAAAATAAAAATCTGGATGAAAACAGGTTGCTGTCACCCAGACGTGGGCTCAGGTTTGTTCTCTGCGGATATCCTTCAAGCACTTTAAATTATGAAAGAAATTCAGATTTCCAGTACAGTTCAAATCTGGCTCAACAGTCCTTCAACCTAAGAGCGCCCTCTTCTGGTTCCATGATTCACATTCATCTCGTTCATTGAGGTTGAGAAAAGTATTATTTGTACAAGAGGACAGTTAAATTCACTTCGGAATATGGGAGAAAAGGGCTTAGTTTTCCATTGTAATGTATAAAAATAAGCAAATAAAAATCCGGTTTAAATAAATATATTTAATTACTATATATATAGTAGATATATATATACTTTTGGATCATACATGGTATACTATCTCATTTGTTGCTCATTTCAGTTGTTTTTTTACTATTTATACCATATTTTACATGTATAACACATAGCATAAATTGATATCAATATTATACACTATATACATATTATAATTATATAAAATTAATATCTATATATAATATGTGGTATACATGGTTCCGTTTTGAGGGCAGCAGCTCAAAATTGGGAATTGTTTTGACTTTAAGTCAAATGTTTGTCATAGATCAAAACCACCTGGGTTTGATCTAATTCTTATTTCCTACGATTTTATTAAAAGAGGCATATACTTCCCTAACTGACTAAATTTATAGCAGTAAAACAACTTTATTTCAATTTCACTCTTCAAATCTTCAGTCTTGCAGATTTAGAGACCCATGTAAAAAAGACTAAAGATGTTCCTTAACTTACTTTGAGAAATAAGAAAAGATTATTGAATTTCAACTCCTCACCTCCATTGTTTTTATTTTTATTTTATTCAATTTTTGAAAAGATTTTTATTTATTTATTTGACAGAGAGAGACACAGCGAGAGAAGGAACACAAGCAAGGGGAGAGGGAGAGGGAGAAGCAGGCTTCCCACTGAGCAGGGAGTCCAATGCAGGGCTCGATCCCAGGATCCTGAGACCATGACCTGAGCCGAAGGCAGAGGCTTAACCCACTGAGCCACCCAGGCGCCCCTCCCTCCATTGTTTTTAAAGGAAGAATTTCTAACTGATGAATTTGCTGGAAGTCTCCCCACCAGAAGGGCAGTACTTCGGAGATGAGCCACTGGCTGGCTATTTGCAGATTTTCTAAACAGCAGCTGGGCAACAGCGCCCCCTGGTGCCCTCAAAACCAACGTGAACTGTCTACAGTAGGAGACCCAGACACAGGATTAGGGGCAGACTACTCAAATGGGCTTCAGGGCCCCAGAGACTGGTTAAGCTCTGCTTCTGTACTAAGGCATTTTGAAGGAGTATGGGGAGGGATTCCAGAGAAGTAGAACCCCTCATCTTGGCTCTAAAGGAACTTTCACGTTAGTTGGCAACAAAACCAGACCATGTCACACAACTCCTGACTGTAGGGCATGCGGACATTGAGGACACGCTGCTTGAGTTGATGAACACTGGAGAGCCATTCTTCACACTGACACCATCCCGAGTGGTGCTGGCTTTCTAAAGATATGCCTCTACAAATGAACAGTGTTTCACAGATCTTGTATCTTCCTTCTATCTCCCCCAAATCTCTATGGTGAGCTCAAGCAACGTCTCAAACTTGGTTTTACCTCCCTGGTGTATTAACGGATAAAAAGAATTTTTCTGGATAAAAAGAATTTGGCCACACTGTAACAGTAACTTCCAGTAAGAAACAAGTGGTAAATACGGGTTATTTCCTTACTGTTTCTTTTCCCTACGTGCTAGTAAATCCTACCCTCAGGGTAGGCATGTCAATCAATGAGGAGGAACAGTTGAATTTCTAAATTGGGCCCTGTAGAAGGCATGTGACCACACTTGTCTCAAGGTGTCCTGTATCTGCCCTCTGGTACTTACTTCTAGATCGCATGTAGCAATCATTACAGTTCAGAAGACCATTTCGAATCCTAACATCCGTCCCACTCACTGCATCTCCAAGCTGTCCTTTACAAATTCCACACTGTAGGGCAGAAAGAACAGAAGTTATAAGGTGCACAAGGAATCATTTCTTTATAACGCTTAGTTACGGTTCACACAAGTACGCAACAATCACTTCTACAACCTCCACATTTGTTGAGCATCTACTATATGGCAGATGTTGTACCAGAGCTGACTCACAGCAACGGCACACTTGTAGCATTTTATCCTAACTCCTTGCATTTTACAGAGAAGGACACTGATTCTGAGGCTCGCTGCCTTGTCCAGGATTGTAGAGCTGGTAGGTGGTGTCAAGTTGACCCCCAATCAGGATGGAACCACCATTCCAAACAGATGACATCCTAGTGGTTTTAAATAAACACACGGCCAATGCATTATCAATTCAAACTTGATTAATTGTGAATAATCTTGAAATGCTTTCCACTACCGCGGTCAAGTTCTGCCAGATCAGAATGACTAGGAAATGGCTCTCCCACCTCACATATCCACACTGAAAGCAGTAATGCCCACTGCTACAAATCCAGCAGGAAAAGAACACGTTTCAGCACAGTCAGCCGGAGGAGGCATTGCTTAGAACGGAGAAGGTGGAAACGGAGGTTGTTTCAGAGGCCAGCCTTTTGAGGTGGGCGGGGGGGATTAGAACCCAGCTCCAAAGAGGACCAGCCCCAGATTCATGCTCTGAAGTCACCCAGCAGGTAGAGGAAAGCTTCATCCAAATTATGTTATAAGCTCCACTGACTTCCAGGGTAGGGGGTAAATCTAAGAGGCGATGTGCCTTAAAGGGTCAGATCGGCTCTAGAAAGTGAATCATTTGAGAGAATAAAGGCTTTGATGGCTAAGAAGGCCAGTCTCCTCTCCCTTGAGAAACCGCAAAGACTCTTTGCCGTCTGGATTATTTCAAGTTCGGGGAAAGTCTCTGAGAACAAACCGTGGTATCAGAGCACATTATCTTGGCATTGCCGGGAATTAAAAAGTATATTCTTTGAGCCTCAAGACACTCCGAGACAAGTGGGGATATCCATTGTCTAGCTTCATTTTACAATGAGAATATTGATAACTGGAGTCTAAGGATCCATATTACGTTTTGCTCACGGTAAGTCCTGCTTTGCACTAATTACTAATATGACTAAATTAATGATTTTGGGACTTCACTCGCTTTCTCTTAGCTTATAGGTAAAGTGGGAGTTATTTTAAACCCATGCAAGTTTACTTGATAGCTGAAGACACTACCAACAAAGGAACAGGACAAAATTTGAGAGAAAGCACGGTAGCTTGGAGAAGAGAAAGAAATGATTCTTACTCAGAGTTCAAGGGTTTAGCTTCAACATAAGATATTAACTGGAATTGTGTCCATGAGTGGGGGGAAAAGAAAAAAAAGAAGTGCTGATAGAGTCCCAACTTGTAAATTTCATAATAAATGAGCTAGAAGTGGTTCACCTCCTTACTGGTTCACCTCCCCCCTTATTAGCAGGAGATGTGGGACTAGGAGCGAGGCCTCCGCATTTTCAGCAAATTGGTCAATTCCTTCATCTCTGCTAGGTTCAGAGGAAATCACGGTGAGCTGGACAGATACGGCCCCTGCCCTTACGGAGGGGACGGCGTATTCGAGGAGGTGATAATTCTACAATGAAACAAGCGAGCAGTAAGGACTAGGAAAGGCTCTCTCTAAGGACTGTAAAGGAACTGACGTCGTCTGGGGGGTCAGGGCAGCTCCTCAGAGGGAGCGATACTCAATCCGTGATTACGCACAAAGGCATTCGGAGACCTACAAGGAGGCAACTAGCTGTTAGCCACTTAACTGATGGAAAATCTTCCATTCAAAGATAAAAACCTTTGCTGTGAAGTCACAAGAGTGTCAGGAGCGGAAAAGATGCTACATTCCAGACACACTGCGCAAATCCGTTTTGCTTCTTGTAACCTGCCGTCCCAGAGGGACGTGTGAGAGGAGAGTTTCTTCCTGAAGGGTGGGCTCTGCGAACACTTCCGTACAACCCAGAGGGCCTGGCCTCACGAGCAGAGCAGAGGTCAGGATTTCCGGGAGGAAATTTCTCAGCACAGAATGATGCTAGAAGATGCTAGAACACATCCCTCAGAGAGGAGGGCGGGCGTACGTACCCTAAAGCACTGGATGTGGAAATAGAGATGGAGGGTCTCGATGATCATGGCGGCCCCTTTGCCCAGAGGGAGCCCACAGGACGAGCACAGCTTCTTCCCGCTGATAGACCTGGGTTTCAAAATATACAGAGTAATAAGATGTTCCTCTAGAGTAGTTGGTCAAATGCACTAACATGTAGCCTCAAGCAAAAAAAAAAAAATAAAATAAAAAAGATGGATTTTAACATCTTAAATATAAGATGTATATATATATATATAAGATATAGATATATATCTATATGATATAAGATATAATATAAGATATAAACCATGGATGGTTTATATCATGAATGCAATGGCAATTACTGAACTGATAACGAGCAGGAATTAAGCATCAGATACAAGTTGCAAGCGGCCTGCTGGACCCAATATAACAGGCCTCCATCGTGGCACAGAATTTGGGGTGTGTGTGTGTGTGTGTGTGTGTGTTTCAGTCGTCTATGTTGTGTCGATTCAACCACGTGATTAAATGCCTTGAAATGACTCAACGTACTTCTCCTATGTTTTCTTAAGTCCTAAAAGATAAACCAATTTAGCTTTACTAAGGCTTCAGTATTGCTTTAGGATTTTCTGTCAGTGGGGTTCATTGGCCCACGAGGCATTTCTTTTTACTTATTAAGAAAAATTGTTGTTGTTTTGGTTTAAAAATAGAAGCCATTGTCACGCAGCCCAATAGGTACCAGGCAGACGTGGGACCCGTTCTCTGCTCCATCACCAAGTTCTATGATCGGGTATAAGGAACGCACTCTGGGTTTCGCTTTCATGTTTAAAACGAGAGGACTGGATTAGATGGTCTCTACCTACCCCCTCTTCCAGTGCAAACACTCTGGGGCTCCATAAACCGGGCACTTGCCATCTCTCTGAGTTGTAAGCACCTAGAGAGCACAGGCTGCGTCTCCCCCATCTCTGCCCTCCCCCAAGCCCCTGCTATAGGGCCGACCACCGGACTAGAACCAGACCTCGCGCGCTGATACAGGGTGAGAGCACTAGGTGGCCTCCTCTCAGACAGCTTCCCCACACCTGAGATCAGATCACAGTGATGCCCGCTGTCTGGAAAGCTCTTGGAATTACACAAGAAATTTTAAAATATGCAATTTCATTCGAAAGCCAACAGGGTACAGAGGAACTGAAGAAACAGAAAGGAAGACAAGAGAAAAGAGAAAGAGTTGCTCTGAGCAAACTCTGTTTATTGGGATTTCCCTCTTATGCGGTAGTAAAATGGAATTTCTAAATCAAAGAAAACCTCTGAGTTCCCACTACTTTGGTCTCTCCAGTGAATGGGAACTCCGGTAGCTTTTAAGAATATCATGGGGCCCGATTAATGTCCAGAAGCAACTGTAACAAAGCCTGAGTGGGGGAAAGGGAAGGATGAAGCTTCGTTGCTAGTCCCCGCCTGGTTCCCCGTTAAGAGCCAGCAGCAGACCCTGCCCAGAAGGCCCGGCCAAACTTGGAGGGAAAGGCGCCAGCTGAGGAGCCCAGCAATTGTCTGGTGGATTTTATTATTAGATTCCGGGTTCTGCACAATGTAATTAAAGCCCCATGGCCACAGCCGTGCCAACATCATACACTTGGCTTTTTCTATGACGGGCTGAGAAAATCTGCAGGCAGATGGGGGATGTGTTCTTTCCTCCTGCCTCTGTGTGTGTGTGTGTGTGTGTGTGTGTGTGTGTGTGTGTGTTAGGAGGAGAGGCCTGTGTGTGTGTGTGTGTGTTTAGGAGGAGAGGCAGGTGAACACATCTCTCAGAATCATCTGGTAAGCACTAATGAGGTTCAAATCATGCTCGGCAGGCACAAGGTGAAATCAAGCAGCCTCGGAAAGGCTTTCTAACCTCTTGTACCTGTTTGGTGATTGGCCAGGAGGGGTGGGAGAACAGGGGGACAAGTGCCCAGCCTGGAAATTCTCTCGAGGGCTTTTCCTGTAACATGGTAAAGGAGCCAAAAATTAGGAGAAGCGAAGAGAAGCCCCTCCCACAAGAAGAGACATTCTGGATGAAAACCAAACCAAACAAACACTCCCTTGACAACAAAATAGAAAACAACAGAGTGTCCTAGTGGTAATTTTTTATGAAGAACAGACATAGTCATCCCATCTAGCAAAGACTGTATGTGCATTGGCTGCGTAATATCAAAACCAGGCTGGCACAGTTGGACAGGAAGACACAATATCTTTCTAGTATTTATTATTATTATTTTTTCCAGGAACTTTGCTAGTTGACATTGCATGCTGGGTTACATATAAAAATCATGGACTGGGTGGGAAGGTAGAGATGAGTAGGGATATAGGAAAAAGCTCTTAAAGGGGCCCAGAGCTAAGGGCAGAGCGTTAATGGAGATATTTTTTTTTTTAACAAGGTGGCTTCTACCCCTACCAATAATTTCATCATGGATACAAGTGACTAGGGGTAATGTTCAGAACATGTAATAACTGCTAGGTCATGAACATCCACACAGCAGAATGGCCCCAGCCAGAAGTTACTGCAATGGCTTGACAGGTGCTCTTGGTGTCACGTGAGCTTTGCCTGTGATTCAGCCTTGCTCTGCAGTGGCATTGAAGCCTTGCCCGAGCTCTTGCTTTTAAGAGTTTGTTTCATTTGTGAAGAAAGGGACAGAACACGGAAAAGAAGGAGGAAAGCAGAAATGCCAACAGACAAGTGAACGGAGCAGGAGTCCATCTGTCTTCGAACTGCTTTCAGAGAGACTCCCTAAACCCCTGCCCACTCACACCTCCCTCCTTAGGCAGAGCTTGTCTCCTCCAGAATATCAGATTTTCATGTGATACCCTAAAGTATAAGCACATTGCCTTGAAAAAGCTTGGAAATCCAAGCAGTAATTGAGAACAATAATGATTACTTCTAGGTGATTTTACCTTCTATGGA
The DNA here is from genome assembly GCF_963455335.1 of Martes martes. Classification (NCBI taxonomy): domain Eukaryota; kingdom Metazoa; phylum Chordata; class Mammalia; order Carnivora; family Mustelidae; genus Martes; species Martes martes. Next base: position 173,454,290 of record NC_137889.1, on the reverse strand, counting down.
TTTTGAGTGTCATCAGGACAGATAGTAATAAAATAGGATACACGTAAGAGGAAAGGGGAAATGGTTCAAACACTATATTGAGGAAAAAAACTGTTAACATGATAAATAAGGTAAAAAGATGAATTTTTGAAACAAGCCATCATCACCATCACCACCATCACCATCACCACCACCAATGTCACCAACGTCACCACGACCATCACCATCATCTCCATCACCATTGTCACCATCACCACCACTGTCATTGTCACCACCATCACCATCACCACTGTCCCCATTAACACCATCACCATCCTCACTACAATCGTCATCACCACCATCACCACCATCATCACCACCACCATCACCACCATCACCACCACCACCATCATCACCACCATCACCCACACCATCACCATCATTTGCCATTATCAGCACCACCACTGACATATATAGCACCTATCATTTGCCAGGCACAAAACCCTATGAGATAGGTACTAATATTATCCCATTTTACACATGAGGAAACTGAGGCAGAGAAAGATTAAGTAACTTGCTCAAAGTCCTATGCCAGCAAGTGGAAGAATCAAAGTTTAAATCTAGGTCATCTGGCTCTAGGTAGAATGATTGGTTAATGCATCATGAATGTTATATATTTTAAAAACTGGTTTCAAGGAACATCTTGTCCAAATATGATTTTATCTTGGAACTATGGGTTCATTTTGACTTCCTCCACCACTTAACAAGTCAAGTCCTTTGGATAAGTTATTTAATTTCCCTGAGCCTCAATGTCCTCATCTCTAAAATGGAAACAAGACCCAGTAAAGTTACTGGAAGAGTTCAGTGAATTAACATATATAAAAAGGGACGAGATATGTAAACCCTTCAACACAGTGCCTATTATATACTGAAAGGCTTAAAAAATGATAGGAACTATTATTATTGTAAAATAATATGGTTTTTAAAAAATAAGAATATAACCTGGGGTAGTTACTTCATGGGAGCACATGTAAATGAGAGAAAAACACTTTTTCCCTTGAAAGAACATTTGTCAACAGGCTCTGAGACAATGTAACTCACTTAAATAAATCACTTATGCAACAGGCCTGCAAATTATTCCCAAATGTTTAGATTTGCAGGTTAAAGACATTATCAATTACAAACTGATAAAAATCAGAGTGCATATTTACTTGCCAAGAAGACTGTCTCAAACATCCACAAATATTTATTTTCTGATCTCTCAGAGTCAATGGACAAGAAGCACAAAAAGACTGCTGATTATCTTGCCATCTCACACTTGTTTCCCATTCTTAGTCAATAAATTTTAAAAAGCAAAGGAATTCCACATGCATGTTATTTGGCTACTCACTTCCGTCTTTCACCCGGAGACTCGATCTGATGGTTAATGTTTTTATCCAAAGGGAGGGTTTTTGGCTTCACATCTTCTAGAATGTGCATCGATGGGTTTGATATCTGCTGACTCTGGGATGGATCTGAGGCCAAGGAAAGAATAAAGAACATAAACCTAGTGTTCAGTAACATCCCCCTAGTGCTCTGTATGTCCTCTGTCTTGAAAGCACTAATGCCCGCTGGGGTCTCACCGTGAGTTCATGTAGACTGTGGGCCCACAGTGGTGGGAGTCTTTTCACTGTGCTGTTTAGAGTAAGCTACAAGAGATGCCTGCAGCTGGTAGAGTTCATACCTGTCTGAACCACGTGTGTGCGGGGTCTTCTAATAATTTCATTATTGGGTTTCAACACCCATTCTTACCCTGAGCTAGCTGTGAGTTCATCCCACAGTGTAGGGCCCCAGTTTGTGCATCCAACTGTTGGTCCTGATGGTCTCCTTTCGATACAGGATTCTTAGAATGAGCCAAGGCCCCTTGAGTTAGGCTGTTGAGATAAACAAATGTATATTTCAGAACAGAGATGAAAGCAACCGAACTAAACTTATCCTATCCCTTAGGGCATGGAAATACCCAGTTATAAAATGAAAAGAGAAACGGGACTAACGAAATGCTTATTCTATTCATTTTAAACCAGATTTAAAGTACAGGAGAATCCTACACATTTTCACTATCCATTAATTTACTAAGCTTGAGAAACCATTATTTCTGAAATCCTCCCCATCTCCTTGTCCATAAAGGTCTTCATTTCTGATCATTTCAAGGGATACGAGAGCCAACTGGAATGTCCCAGATTTTCACAGGAGAGGACTTATTGCAGAAAATACTTGGGCCCCACAGGATTTGGGCAGCCCATGAGAATTCACTGGCCTTGCAGTAGCGTCTGTATGCAAGGGAAGGAGACGGAGGTTTATAAATGTTCAAAGTTCCTGGAGATAACAGGGACTGTCTGGAGAAGCAGCAAAAATTATTCCTGACCAGTGGCTTTTGTTTCTGAAAACAAGGAACTGAAAAGTTCCTTTAAATAGTGTTCACTGGAAACAGATGGGCTATCCCAAAGGCTCTGCAGACTCTGGGCATGGGCCCGAAGTCCCTATGGCCACAATCCACCCACACAGGAGAATTCTCAGAGCAGATCCTACCAGAGGGGCTCCACTCGCAGCCAAACTTTCAAATTGGATCGTCTTTGAGAATGACTCTAGCCTTTCGCGTCTTTGGGGCTCTCTGAGGGTGCAGTGTGTGTGTACACACGTATATCTCTGCACACTCGTATATGTGTATGTGTGCATATGCTTGCACACTTGCCAATCTCTCTCTCTCTGGTATCTCAGGGCCCCAAAAGCAAACATCTTTCTCATAAAGAACTCGCTGGTGGCAGCATACTGCCAATTTCCTGGGATTCCGGGGGTCCCTTCTAGGTTAGGCCCAGGGTGGCATCAATAAACCCACTATGCCCTGTAGCTACAACCAGATTCTGTTCCAGTTTGAGCTAGCTCTGAATGATCTAGGGGGTTCTGGGTACACGGCATGGATCTCCCAAGGAACATACTGGAACCCATGGGGGGGATGATTATCCACAACCAATCATTTGTTATCCTTTATAGGATAACAAATTAGTTATCCTTTATACTGTCACACAGAGTAAATGTAACTTCTCACAGCTCAGAGGATACTGAGAGTAAAGTCTGGTCCACGGTCAACCCACAGTGGGTAGGACCGCAGGATCTCATTTCAACCTCTATCCCTCCGGACACATCAACCATTTCAGGTGAATGACAGATCTGGGGCTTTGAAGTGACAACATGCTCCTCTGATTATCTATACTACCCCCCCCTCACTTAAAAAAGATTTCACCTATTTAAAAATAAGGCGATTTATATTCAATGGCATAAAGACTGACTTCGGAGATATTAGAATATGTTTAAGCAACACATAATGTATTACTGGAATGATAATTTCAAAGCTGAATATGATTTGCATTAGAAATGGGTACCCTTTCTGGGGAACGAACAGGCAGAGTCTGGCTTTGCTCATGTAGAAGGACAGGCCAGTACAGTTCATACCTGCCAGCTTCCTCTGGTGGCCGATCGTCCCGAGGCTTACGCAATAAATCACTGTTGTCTCCCTGGAGTGGCTTCCTCCGTCTTGTCTCTTGTTCTTCCTCTCGACCGTTTTCCAAGTCCATCTTATTCTAATTGAGAAAAGAAGGATAATATTGAATATTATTTATTTACTGAGAGAGAGAAAGAATGCATGTAGGGGGTGGGGCAGAGGGAGAGGGAGAGAGAGAATCTCAAGCAGACTCCCCGCTGAGCGCAGAGCCCAACTCAGGGCTCGATCCCACAACCCACGAGATGATGACCTGAGCTGAAAGCAAGAGTCGGAGGCTTGAATGAAATGAGCCACCCAAGCACCCCTGAGTATCATTTTTATTTTTTTAGTTTAATTAATTAATTTTTTAAAAAGATTTTATTTATTTATTTGACAGAGAGAGAGAGAGATCATAAGTAGGCAGAGAGGCAGGCAGAGGGAGAGGGGGAAGCAGGCTCCCGATGTGAGGCTTAATCCCAGGACCCTGAGATCATGACCCTAGCCAAAGGCAGAGGCTTAACCCACTGAGCCACCCAGGAGCCCCCTGAGTATTTTTAAACACACTGGACAACACTCATCTCTGGCCATGGTGTATTTGAAACATTTTTTCCAATCACATTGTCTACAGTGTAAAGAATAATTGTCCAAATTAACTGAATAGTAACAATGGTCCAAATTAACTGAATAGTAACTGCTTTCCAACTATTTGAAACCAATGTGTAATCTGGATCTCTCTTAAAAGTTATCACGAAAGAGAACTGCTCAGAAAGCCCACCTTGCCAAGTAAAACAAAGTCCTAGGACTGTTCAGTTAGGAGAAATGGCTCTTGTGGGCCCATCAGTTTTGTTTGGTTTTGTTTTGTTTTTAAATGCAGATTCCAGACTATTCCAAGTCTTGGTATGACTTTTGTTCAATAGCTCCCCAACCTTATTTGGGGGATATGGAGGTAGACCACTCTTTCTCTGCTCTCTCTAGCCCTTGAAGACACAAATAAATTTCATCGGGAATTTTAAGAGTGGTTTAGAAGCAATTTCCACGGAGGCTGGTGGGGAGTGCATTGCTGGCTACCATCCAGGGCAAAGGGATGCATGGTGTGGCGGAGAGGAATACATGTATGTTGAATGAATGAATGATGGGCTGTCAGAGGCACATTCCAGCAAATGCTCCACTAATCAGGACCTCTCCAGCCAGTGCAGGGACACTATGGTTGCCAGCCCGTGGGAGCAGATCTGGCCCTAGTAATGAATGCACTGCTCCCCAGGAAATGACTCTGGAGTCTGACCATGGCAGTGACAGCACCATGGGGTACAATGGCCACACAGCAGCTGATGCGACTCTAGGGCAAGGGTCAGTCCTGGATTTAAACTGGTGGAAAACTTGAGCTTGTTGTTTTATACTTTTTAGGTTTATTTTTTTCACAAATTGCTTTTAATCTGCGGTCTCACCATTTTCCCACTGCCTTCGGTCACAGAGGAGGATGTAGATAGCTGGTCTGCAGAACTTGAAGAAAGAGTAAATGGAACCACGGTGTCTTCAATTATTTTGCGCTCCTAAAGGGAAGGACAGTAATTAATGAAAGGGGAAAAAAAGAAAATAAAATCACATTTGTCAAGAGAAAAATTCATTAAGGAGCTTAAAGAAAAAAAAATTGGATTATGCGCAAACAAGCAGGGCATTAAAAAAAGGGGTCTTATTTTCTAAAAGCATGTAAATCAGAATGTACTTTCTATGGGCAATGATTTAGAAATTAGCATTTAATTTGGAAAAACAAAGTCTTTGCAAATTAGTCTGATTCAAGAAGCCTAATTAGAAATGCTTTTAGGGATCAGATTAGGCACAACAATTACTGAAGATAAATTCACAACAAAATTAATCGTAAACAAATTTTAGCTAATACGCATTAAATGCAGTTCCCTTCCAATTCTCTAATGTGGTCTGGTTTGTTCATCTAAAAAAAATGAGTAAAACAAAACCAAATTCTCCTCCCTCCAAATCTCTTTAGTACAATATAGTGAGTGTAGTTGGTAAGGATTCACTTAGCTCCAACATCAAAATTGTCCTCACAAAATTAATTCACTACTACCAAACATGCTTTCCTCAAACACACAAATAGATACTTTCGTGTCATCTCTTTAAGGTAAATCAAGAATCTGACTCTCTGACTAGAAAACAGATAAAATTCTATTGTCTCCCTTGACCATAACTCAACACTCCCTTACCACAAATTAAATTTGGGGGAATTGTGGTCTTTTAGAGCCTATGGCTCTTTGAAGAAGTTGACAGGGCTCTGGTGTAAGGAGAATGAGACACAGCCACGTGCATACATATACCACAGACAAAACAACAACAACAACAACAAAAAACAAACGCACCAATAAACTTTGAGGAATCAAAACCACAAGTCAAATTCCTTCTCGGGAATTTCCTACCTCCTCATAGTATCTGCGTTCCTCCTCTTCCACCTCCTTCTGGGCCTTTTCCCACTCTTCTTTCAGCTTGTTCTGTTCCTTCTGGTATCTCTCCTGTTACAGAATTTCCACAGATGGTTCCTCAACTGACATCGCATACCCCACTGGGACATTTCCCCCCTCTAAGCCACCATACACAATACATTGCAAGACAGTTCTTCATTTTGCAACGTTCTGAGTCGAATCCATTCACGCTCTAAAAGGGGAATGGTATTTTGTGGCGCTCCAACATGTTAGGAACATAACAATCCTAACAGGGAACACTCTTTTCTGTTGTTGGTGTGTTACAGCTTTGTTCTCGAATATACGAGTAGATGTTTGCTTACGCAAAGAGAAAAGACAGACTGAAAGATTCTAAGATCTTCCTTAACTTGGCTTTTGTCCTGGGATGGTAGCTTAAACCAATGGTTTGTTTCTACTGGGCCCTTCGGAGACGAGTTTTGCCATTTCGCTAATGGAAATAATATGGCTACTGAGAGAGTTTGATAGAAGACAAAACAACAAACAAAACCTTGTAGGTTTACAAGTTGGACAATGCAGAAAGGTCCGGAGTAGATAAGATGATAACTAGCTGAGTAGCTGAATTACTCTTTGCTTGTAGCCATTCTGCCAAAATGGAATCTTCCTAGGTTTCAGTAACTTCTGAATTAACAATAGATTTTAAACAGCCATTAGAAGGCTACAACATCAGAACTGCAGCACTATTTCCAGAAATAGTACAGCACTAGTCACCACTTCTGGGGGAAAAAATTACTCTGAATGAGGATGGCTTTAAAATGTGACTGGAGTCCTTTGGACAGCTGACTACAAGACATGGATAAATGGAGGTTAAAATTCATGCTTAAAGTGAGAGCTGACACCCAGGGTGCCTTGGGAATGGTGTCTCCGACATGACAGAGGCATCACGGAAGTGTACCACACACAGTCAAATGTTTTCTAATTATTGTCAATCCTCTCTCTGTCTTTTATCCTCCTAGGGAAGGCACTGAGATTTCCTCCAGGTGCGACCTGTTATGTCATTATCTTAGGAGTAAAAGGGTTTTATTGGGATTATCTGAAGCCTGGTGTTCTTAATGCTCTAGAAAAACCATCATTGGTCAACTCATGGAGGGCTTTGAACTCCAGGTAAAAATCTTGTTATCAAACCTAATATGTTATAAAGTTTCTGAGAGGGACTTCAGGGGTCTTTCAGAATAGAGGAAACAGACTCTCAAACTTAACAAAAGCTGAAAAACAAGCAAACCTTGGGTTTCTTGGTTCTATGAGCTCATATTCCAGGTTCTCCCACCCTGAGAGGATCAGTGGAGGTGATTCAGGGAATGAAAGAGGCTGTACGTCTGTGCCACACACACACACACACACACACACACACACACACCTCGGTACACATGCGTGTACACACATGTGCACACACCAGCGTACATACATGCATACCCAATACAGACCCCTGCACACGCCAACACACTCACACAAACGCCTTGTCCCAAAGCCCACAACCCTGCAGTGTCACACTGGGTAACAATTTGGGGGGACAAAAATACATCTGTCTGCATCAGTAACCAAAGTCACCTTTCACAGTATAAACCGCCACCATGTTTGTCTTCTTACTCTGTGGACTTTCTGACTCTGACCATGTAGTTGGGGAACAGGCATCTGGTTTTCAAGGGACTAACAGATGGCCAGGGCTGGTCTGGGGTCTCCCAGTGGACCCGAAGTCCCAACAGCCCTGGGACTTTGCTGAATCTGGTTGGTATTTAGCCCTTGGCAATTGGGAAAAGCATTAAGCTTAACCGGCAGACCTAAAGCCCCATGACAATTAGTTACCTCAAACCATCCCCACTGCAGTGCTCCCAGTCCCTGGGAACTAAGCCAAGAGGGTCAGAGCAAAAAGATAAGGGGGTGGGGGGGAAGTAAAACACAGCAGTGTAAAGTCATCAAAATTAATGAGATTTAACATTTTTTTCCTTTATGAGCTTTTAGTAAAATCAGTACTATTGGGAATACAGCAGAGAGAACGTGTCTTTTTTTTTTTTTTTTTTAGATTTTTGTTTATTTATTTGACAGACAGAGATCACAAATAGGCAGAGAGGCAGGCAGAGAGAGAGGGGGAAGCAGGCTCCCTGCTGAGCAGAGAGCCCGATGCGGGGCTCGATCCCAGGACCCTGGGATCATGACCTGAGCTGAAGGCAGAGGCTTTAACCCACTGAGCCACCCAGGTGCCCCGAGAACGTGACTTTTAAAGTCTTACAGACTCGGACTTGAAATCAGGCTCAACAACTACCTGTTCGCTGTGTGACCTTGAGCAATTAAGTTAACTTCTTTGAAGCTTAGTTTCTTCAGTTGCAAAATGGTACTAATAAGCCATACTTTGAAGAGTTTTATGAGGACTGAACTGGACAGGATACGTCAAGTACCAACAAATATGCCAGTTCTTGGCACATCCAGGTACTCCGGTTAGTTTCTAGGGTTGCTAGGTTACTTTCTGAAACACTATTACTCTACAAAACTGGCTTGAAACAAGTAGCAGTTGATACATTTACTTCCAGAACTTTCCTAGAATTAAAATTTATCAGCCTTTACTCAAGGAGTGGAGCAAATATTCTACTTAAGGAACAAGACCCAGGCCAAATTTTATTTCACATGTATGCTATCAAATAGCTTTTTGGCAATCCGTCCCCACCCCACATGGATTGGAATTTTTTTTTTTAAGATTTTATTTATTTATTTGTCAGAGAGAGTGAGCACAGGCAGACAGAGAGGCAGGCAGAGGCAGAGGGAGAAGCAGGCTCCCTGCTGAGCAAGGAGCCCGATGTGGGACTCGATCCCAGGACCCTGGGATCATGACCTGAGCCGAAGGCAGCTGCTTAACCAACTGAGCCACCCAGGCGTCCCCAATGGACTGGAATTTGATTGGCAACTAAGGAGGTGACAAATGGACATGTTGGCCCCTAATACTTGGATTTTTTTTTTTTAGGATTTTATTTATTTTTTAAGATTTTTATTTATTTGAGAGAGAGAGAGATAGAGGGCATGAGTGTGTGTGTGTGGGGAGGGTGAGGGGCAGAGGGAGTGGGAGAGGGAGAAGCAGGTTTCCCACTGAGCAGGGAGCCCAATGTGGGGCTCCATCCCAGGACCTCGGGATCGTGACCTGATGGCAGATGCTTAACCACTGAGCCACCCAGGCAGGCGCCCCTGAAGATTTTATTTCTAAGTAATCTCTACACCCAGCGTGGGGCTCAAACTCATGACCCCAAGATCAAGAGTCACATGCTCTACCGACTGAGCCAGCCAGGTGACCCCTAGGATTTTTTTTTCTAAGTAAAATGCTTTTTCTTCTTTTTTTAAAAAATTTACTTTTTATTTTTAGATAAATCCAATTAGTCAACATATAGTACATCATTAGTTTCCAATGTGGAGTTCAGTAATTCATCAGTTGCATATAACGCCCAGCGCTCAACCCATCACGTGCTTTTTTTTTTCACTGTGTTCATCAGTGCAACCTCCAGCAAGGGGAATTAGACGCAGGACACTTTGTTGCACGGGCACAAAATGAACTTAGACTCACCAGCTCCTGAGAAGCATCTAATTCCATGCACTTCCTGTGCTAAAAATTTATCTAATACAACAGTCATTAAAGGAGCAGCATCTAATAGAAAACAACAACAAAGCGGTGACCCCAGTCCTACCTGAAGCAAACGTTCCTGCTCCTGTTGCCATTTTTCCTGTCGCCGGCGCTCCTCTTCTGGGTCCCATGCCCAGAACTTAAACTGCTTAGAAAATAAAACTGTGATCAGAGCTAAGCCAAGTCCTCAAGGCCAGGCCGGGGCAAGGGACACAGTCCGCTCACAGACCGGCACTAGACGGACAAGCAGAAGCAGAAGTCCTCACATACTGAATGACCCTCTTTGTCAACGAAAACTACTCTTTCATCCTCATCCCTCCTTGGTTGACTTCCAAGAGGCCCGTATGATGCTGTGACCCTTTTTGGAGCTAATGAAAACATGGACGTAATTAGCCCCCGGCACGGGAAGGCTTTGGCTTCCCTCTCTTTCAGAAGCGATTTCTTAAACGTATTCACGCTTCTGAGCCTGAGACCCTCGTTCTGCATAGGGATCCTGGTCCCAGCACAGGGGGACGCTGCTTTCAGCAGAGCGGACTTTTGTGAGAAGCGGTGTTTGCCGCACTATGGGACTAAGCATTCATACCGCTACTGCGTTTCTCCATCAGGTTAGTTCAAGGGCTGATGCTCACCAGCATCACCTGTGATCCAGGAATGAGTGAGTCTCTGCCCTGGGGTCCACGAAACCAACATTCAAACCCAAAGGCTTTTTGTGGGGTTTTTTGTTTGTTTGTTTGTTTCTTTGTAAAAAGGTCTTTGTGAGTTTGGCACCAAGTGAGTTAACAGGAATGAGAGAAGGATGCGTGAACCAAAGTGCGCCCCCACAATACAGAATACAGGAAGCAGAGCCGGGGAGAGAAATCACAGCTGGTCTCTGGGAAACCTCCTAAAGGGGTGGGGGCTGCGGTATTTGAACTTGGCCTCTCCCCACCAAGGCAAACCACATTCCCCGGAACTGAGCTGCTTCTCTTCCCTCTGTTCTGATGGGCGTGGTTTGGGGAGGCACTTAGAACTGCCTGCCTGGGAATTCTGAGAAAAGCAGCAAGATGAGGGGGGGAGGCCTGAGGGAGAAGGGGGGCAGTCTGGGGCAGGATGGGGAGCAGACAGGATCTATCTACCTGGGGTGCCTGAGAAGCTGGACAGGGCCAGTCCTGTCCAAGGCTTAGATGGGTCTAGTTACTGCCCAAGACACCTGGGCCAGCTCACCTTGGGCCCTGCCCTGCCCCCAGCAGATCGATGCTACCATCTGGGTGCCCGAAGGCTGGGCTGGCCCAGGGAAGTGTCTCCAGGCTGAGAACGCAGGCCAGACCATGGGCGTTGCTCGATTTATAACAATATAAAGAGTGATAACTTTAATGTATTTACACGTACCCCACTGATGCTCTTGCTATAGTGCCTGCAGTTAGGGTGATGCCCACAAAAAGTCAAGGCAAGGTGGGCCAACAGGGTAGGGAAATGTATTTCTTGTACCCCACTCTTGGGACTCGTACCGCACATGAGCAGACTAAAGGCTCTGACATGTTATGTAGGAGAAAAGCTATTTAATTGTATATAATTCAAAACTTTCCAAGTTTCCTTGGATGACCATAAGATGTCATCCAAATGGGATTCCAGATAACAAATCTGGAGTTAATGGTGTTGGAGGTTGGCTCCACTTGGCATTTTCCTAAAACTTGGAAGCACTTTCAATGTTCAGCACCTCTCTCAAGGGCATGACCCTTCTTTGTCTTCTTGGGAAAAAGGATGTGGTCATGCGAATAAAGCCATAGGGAGTCCAGGAGGAAAGCAAGAGCGACAATTAGGAATTATTTAATTTTAAGATTTCACTAGGCAGCACAGAAGAAAATAGGGAATATTTGTTTAAAAGAAGAACTGTGAGCATTTGCAGGAGGAGAAAAAAGACTTTCTTTTGTGATACACAAAAGAAAGAAAATCGGTCACGTTCCTTCCTTTGGTGACTACTTGCTGAGGACCTGCTAGGGGCCAGGGAGGGATACCAGCTGGTCAAGGGTCGCCGCGTTGTGGAGCTTACAACTGAGTGTGGTGGGAGACAGCAGGCGAGAGGGAGTGACAGCCTGGGTCTTCCAGAGAGTTCCAGAGCCAACACTACACCATGTACAAGCATTGTCCTCAGTTTAAAAAAATGATTTTGAACGCCTAGATAAATTGCCTGTTTTAATACTAATTCCGATTGTCACCTTCATTAGATTTTTACTTTCCCGACTCACTTACCGTTTTGTTTCTAAGCATGATCACAACTCTGCATAATGATAATCTGTGTCTTTCTTCAAATTTCACCTGACAGCGTTACACATGCCTTTTAATTATTCTTTTATAATCACTTTGAGCCTGTTTTTGATTGGACCCGCTTTCAGCAAATCAAATACTTTATAAATTAAAATCACACTCAATGCATCATCTTATTCCTTAAGATGAGCTACTTACAGGTGTAGTTACAGGTGACTTTTCACTGCCTGGAGAATCCACTGCACAGAGAGAAAAAAAGAAAGAAAAAAGATCGCAACGTGAGCAGCTTCTAACAGTATTCTTCGCTGGTCCTCTGAGTGGAATGTGGTTCCTATGTCAGTCTGAGATCATATATAAATATATTTTTTGTAAGCCAAGAGCATTAGAAAATCATAATAAAGCAGACGCTTGAAGCAATTTGTACCCATCACCGAAAGGAGTTATGACGAGTGTAGTATGATTGATCACATCAATTAGCACCAGAGACTAGACTACAGGAAGCAAAAACTGTAGGTGCTGGTGTTTAATGTCCCCTGCATTCCCTTCCCGCTTGCTAACCCGGTTCCTTCACCGTCTGACATGGAGAATTATCACACAGAGAGAGGCTAGACATCATCCAGGAAGTAAAGAGAGGGACACAGTTAACAAGAGAACCATTACCAATTCCTGGTAAATGCTTCTAACCTTTCTTTAAAAAGAGAAGAGGACAAAAAATGATTTTGAATGCCTATTTTTTTTAAAAAAAAGAGCTGAATATTATTTCCTTAGATTTTTAGAATCAAAGAAAAATTCTACAAATTTCCTTCCAAAAATTTCTATGAATTTCCTTCCAATTTTAGTAGAAGCAGAGTGGTTATCAGAGAACGAGCTCTTTGCTAACTGTGTGTCAGAAGTAAGCATTGTTTCTCTGCAGTCAGAAATGAGGAAAAATACCAGACATTATTGGCTGCCCCCAACATGGATTTTTGCACAGAGGAAATACAGCTCCCCAGGACGCATTTTACCTGACTGGGAGAAAAACTGGGAACGTCGCCAAGAGTTCTGAACTCTCAGCGGGATGCTGGCAGGGCCAGGGGACTCTAGATCAGATGGCAGAACAGAACAAACAGAAAACCGTAAGAACAGGGGTGAGGACCGAGCGGAACCAGACTCTCAAGGACTACAGGAGGTCTGGTGGTAGTTGATAGAAGAACTGAGAAGGAGTGGATCTGAAAGTACAATACATCTCAATAAAACACGTTCAAAACCCAAAGACATGGGCAAGAGCCAGCAGACACGGAACAGTTCAAGCTGTGGCTTGTCTCCCTTGGTGTTAGGCGCTATTTTATAGGTTCATACTGAATGGAACTGTTAACATGTTAAATCTCAAATGACAGGATAACATGTTCTGCAAGGGCAAAATGCACAGTTTACATTGCTTTTGGAGAACACCAGGAAAGTATAAAAGACAGCGGGGATGAGTTCCATGATTATTGGATGCATCAATGTTGATCTGTAACTCAGCGGCATTGGACAGACACAAGTTCACGGTAAGCATTTGCATCCCTAAACTGGGTTCTGTGCACTTGGATGTCATTCTCAGGGTGGATAAAGACAGCGGTTTTTAGAGTGAGCACATACTTTCCAGAAACACCAATATATCTTTGAACTGTTGGGAGACAGTGGAGAAAAGAAAAATTGTCACCTTCAAATGTATTTTATGAATGTTTTCAGAGTATTTAAAGACTGTGTGTGTTTAAGGGAAATCTGTGAAATATATGGGCTCCCCACCAGATCTTCAGTAGCTGGTATAATCAGTCTATAAACAGACATGTTTATAAACATGGGGGAGATGCCATTGTCTAGAGAAGAGAATATCAGGTATGGCTCCAGGATTCCTGATCCCAACCTACAGCTTCTTTGGACTTGATGTGTGACCACAGACCAGTCACTTACAGGTCCACGGACCTCTTCCAGTTGAAGTACAGTTGGCATACAAGGTTACATTCATTTCAGGTGCACAACATAGCGACTTGACAACTCTGTGCGGTACGTTGTAGCACGGACACACACCACAAGTGTGGCGGCCCTCTGTCACCACACAGCACTAGCGCCAACACCAGTGACTCCTTCCTGCGCTGGGTCTTTCTTGCCCATTCCCATGACTCATTCATTCCGTACCCAGAACCCTGGACTTCCCATTCCCACGGAATTTGTATATCTGGGCAAAGTCCTATACTTCCCCCCTCCTCTCCCAATTAAAGACAAATTATGTCTTCTAAGTTTACATTTACTGGAGGCCTTCTGCTTCTTGAGGATAGGAACTTAGTTGCTCCAAACAAGTCTTATTGTTATTTTCCTATCTCTTGATGGTGTCTTTGCTGTGCAGTTTAAACACCTACTTTATGTCTGTGGTTTGCCTGGTCCCTGGCCCTGCAGCATCAGCATCACCTTTGGGAACTTGTTAAAAATGTAAATCCTCTGGCCCCCACCCAGACCTCCCCAGACACTGGAGGAGCGGAGCCCAGAGACCTGTGTGTCAACCAGCCCTGCGGAGAACTCTGGCTCACACTCCTATTTGCAAATGACCGCTTAGAGCCATATCTCTGCAACACACACCCTTGTTCTAAGAAAAGCATTTGAGAATAGCCCCTTACGGCCTGGCGTCTGGCTCTGTAACTCTACTCCTACTGCTACTCCTCTGAAACTGCCAGATTGTATTATTAGTGCTGATTCTGGGTCAGGTGTGGAGCTAAACCCTCTTTTTGGTTGATCCCATTTCATTCTTCCAAGACCCCTATGAGGTTGGTAGTTCTGTGATCTCCCTTCGACAGTTCACAGGGGATGATTAGAGATTAGGAGAACTTGGTGGGGAGGATCACATGGCTAAGAACCACACAGGCAAGAATTCAAACCTGGGCATTCTGTCTCCAGAACCTGCAGCTGTCGTTCCGGCTCCCCCGACCCAGACGAGAGCACAGAACAGGTGCACGCCAAATATAATTCTCTCCTGAAGTCTAAACTTCGAGACGCTCCAGTGCTACCAAATTTTATTTTTTTGTCACTCCACTTTGATAAAGCACAATGGAAAGTCCCTTCGTTGACAGCACATTTTATAAAATCAAAATGTAACGGGACGGCAAAACGTGTGAGACAACAAAACTAATTAAGATGGCTTAAAATACCTACTTCCTCTCTGTGTTACTTATCCACACAATTAAAAAGTGGGAGAAATGGGGCAGGATTAAACTCTATCTAAATATGGTCAATTGCTGACCCAGTTACGAGATTTCATTTTTGTCAATTCCCTTCAGGACAGTAGGGCTGACAAATTTAAAACAAATGCTTTGAAGACAGTATTGAACTTGTTCCCACAATTAGAAACAAATGATCATCAGTATATGTACTAATTAATTCTCTCCCAAGCATTTCCTGTTACTCAAACAGAGTGCACCTTCTCTCCCAGCCATCAACTAAAGCTAATGGAAGTCAACCCAGATTCTGCCAACGGCGGCCCCAAATGGCTGCCCATCCTTGAAAAAAGGAAAGTAAAATAAATCCCCAGCCACAATGACCCTGTACCATCTTCTCTTTGCTGGAACTGATAAATCTATAAAATGTACTGGAAAGAGTACATTAAAAAAAAGACAAACAAAAACCTCACAGTTCTTGCCTCAACTCTAGCCATTTTCACATCTGTAGAGAGAACTCAGACCAGGAGGTCCCCATGGTCTATCTGTTTTGAAGAATAATCATGGAATTCTCAGGACACTCCCCGACCCCGTTTCTTTCTGGTGTTTGTGGGCACCTGAGTGTCTCATGAGGATAAAGGTATTCAAGTAGGACTCTTAAAGAGTAAAGGGTTGAATTCACAACCTATACATGGCCTAAGGGGTTCCTGGGGAATTTGCGGAACATATTTAATCTATGACTGTGAATGATTTCTCAGTAATCATCATACATACCCAGGAATTATGAGGTAATAAAATCTGATTTTCTTCTAAAAAGTCAAATTATCAGATTCAATGGCTATTTTATAAAGATGGGATCATTAACAATTAATGAAGTTGATATAATATTAGGATGATATACTTTTTATTGAAGTTATTTTTTTAGTTTGTAATTTTTTTTGACAGTTTGGAGTCAATAAAATTATTTTAAGGTATCAAACACTTACAGAGGCCCTGTCGTGCCTCTGGCGTTCTGCTCACAAAATGCTTTTGGCCGGTGGGTTCCTGACTGGGGCAAATAAAGAATGCAACCCCCCGATTTCCATTCTGAAGTGACTTAATTCAGCCACCACGGCCTCTTGCAAGCACCATGGCTAATGGGATGTTAACATAAAGGAAGTAATCTTCCTTTAAAATAAAGGATATTTCAGTTGGTTTGTCTCCTTCTCTAATTTTGTCTTATTTTTCCCTACGATCCACTGTTTTGTGTCTTAAATTCCACATACGAGTGAAAGAATCACTAAATTCTACCTCTGAAACTAGTAATATACTGTATGTTAATTCTTGAATTTAAATTAAACAAAATAAAATAAAGACTATTTTACTATAGATGAGCTCAACAGAACACATGGCACTTAAATAAAACATTTCTTTCTTTTTACCTTGAGAACAGAGATTTGGCAAGTGTAATTGGTTGGTTTCAGACATTTTGTCCAGAAATGGATACGTCAGGGTTGCTTCTGGTTCTGGTGATTTGGGCTTTGCCACCTGGATCACGGGCAAACAGGCAGAAGCGTTACAAATATTGTCCATTAAAAAATGCACAGGTGAAATAAAATTTAAGGACTCATGGCTATTCCAGAAGTCAGTAAACCAAACATCCGACTTTTAAACGGAAATGTTCACCCTTTCCCCAAAACCCCTTTGTGCTTTCTACATTAATATAGAGGCAGATTTTTTTCAGAGAAATCAAACTGGAGCATAAAAATATGATGATCACTGTTTTCCAAACCCAGAAGATACTATTCCATCATTGGGACTGTAAATCACTCTGTCTCATTTTCTGATTGATCAATCACATATTCTCTTCCTGATACTACATAATATAGTATTTTGTAATGTTAGGCAGTGAGATGTTCCACAAAAAAGAAAGAAAAAAATCTTATTATGTAAGTGCTGAATATGGAAATAATATCACTTTCTAATGGACATTATTCTTGAGACACTACAGAGCCCTCCCACAAACCTATATGAAGCACATTAAAAACAAAGAAGTATCATTATAAATAACTGTGATCAACTAGTGTCATAGCAATGATGCCATTATGAGATTTTTGAGGCATGTTAGACCACTTGTCCTTATGGTAAATAGTTCCAAAATTACAGGCTTTAAAAATTCTTATGTTTGCTTTGTAGAAATAGATTTTTTTTCTTGCTGTTTAGTTTTATTTTGTTTTCCCCCAGTCTGGCCTTTGGTAAAAGTACCCTCCTTCTGATTCGTTGCTTCCAATCAACTGATTCCAGATTACTAAACTGATGTTTAAAATCAGTCAGTAGATTCTGAGCAAAGATCTGAAGGAGGGGCCTGGTTGTATCAGTTTATGTCTTTTCAGCTGCTTACAGGGATTTCTCAGATTCACTCTGGCTGGTGGCTCTGCTCCCAATAGACTAATTTGATAGTCAACAAGGCAATTGAAGCCGTAGAGTGCTTGTTTCACCATAAGCTGATCTGTGATTTGGTTCTCAGGATGATTTAATGTCTATAATTTCTTCTTGGTAAAATTTTATTTTTCTTTATGAATAATACATTCAACCCTAATGGAATCCTGAAGAAAACAGAGTTAATCGCTTCATTGCGCATTACAGAGGTCAACCAGATGGCCATATGAACTTCAATGTTAAACATGCAGCAAAAGCTAAAGCTTAGGTGGCACCTGGGTGGCTCAGTGGGTTAAAGCCTCTGCCTTCAGCTCAGGTCATGATCCCAGGGTCCTGGGATCGAGCCCCACATCCGGCTCTCTGCTCAGCAGGGGGCCTCCTTCCCTTCCTCTCTCTCTGCCTGCCTCTCTGCCTACTTGTGATCTCTGTCTATCAAATTAATAAATAAAATCTTTAAAAAATAAAAAAGCTAAAGCTTAGATTTACTAAAGTTGACAACCTCCAAATTTTAACCCCATACTATTTCCTCCTTTGTTGAGTCTGGCAAAAAAAGTTTCGGTAATGCTCAGTTGTAAATGAATGTTAATAGCAGAAATGCTCAAAACCACCATTATGTAAAAAGGTCAGCCTGTGAGCATGGGCACTTTGTCTGACAAAGGGAACACTCGCAAGTGAAGTCGGAAAACACAATCTGTTGCAATAGTGATCACCTTTTTCTCTCTTTTCCTAAGAGCTAACTCCACAGTAGGGAAAAGGGAGGGCAGGGATTCATCTGGTGTAAGAAAAGTACTGGATTCCAAGACCATTAGTTCACTTGCCAACCAACTAGTAGAGATGCTTAACTGCAGTCCACAGAAGAGAATTTAGGGGGTATATATTTGATATCACTGGATACTAAGGAAAACATGGTAATCTTGGGTATTTTATGCTTTAAAGATCCTATCTTTAGAATACTATTTACCAGATGCCAAAAGGTCCATACACACACAAAGTTAAGAATCCCTGAAAATAACTTTTTCCATAGTATGGTAGACATGACACTGGTGGCCCAAAGACAGACCACACGGATGAGATACCCAGATGAATACTCTTTAGTTATTGTGTTTACTTTGTTTCATTTAAAAAAAAAATACTCTCGGGGCGCCTGGGTGGCTCAGTGGCTTAAGCCTCTGCCTTCGGCTCAGGTCATGATCCCAGCGTCCTGGGATCAAGCCCCGCATCGGGCTCTCTGCTCAGCAGGGAGCCTACTTCACCCACTCTCTCTTTGCCTGCCTCTCTGTCTACCTGTGGTCTCTGTCTGTCAAATAAATAAATAAAACCTTTAAAAAAAAAATACTCTCTAGCAATGATACACTTCTCCTTTCAGTTTAGATTTAAGTGGGGGGGGGGAGTCCATTTGGAAGAATGATACATAAACAATGTTTACAAGTGTAATGTGGATAACGCACAAATCTCCAAAGGTGGGAAATCCTGCCTGTCCCCAATGTCTTCCTACAGTTTATTTCCTCCTTTCAGACATCTAGACCGTTCTTTCATCCTGTACGTATAAAAGTGGGGAATAACTAGAGTCTGAAATCCAACAAGGGCATTATAGCAATAGGCATTCTCGAGGCTCTACAAGGACAAGAGCACGGTCAGCTTCTTAAGGTCAGGGGCTAGGCATTCACTGTTGAACATCAAGCATCTGGTATGGTGCTGGGCTCCTAGTAAGTGCACAGTCAATACTGACAAAGTAAATGATAGATGAACTGGAACTAGATAGACAGGGTCATATTTTCACTCTAAAGTGACAGCCCAACTTAGGGTGAATTTTTAAAGTTGGAATAACACCACATAGAGTAAGCCAGTGTGCCAGTCCATGGTTCTCCAGCTTGGTAGCCTACCAGAATCACCTGGGGAGGCTTTGAAAAATACAGATGCCTGGGCCCTGCCTCCCCCAAGTGATTCTGATTTATTTGCTATGCAGCATGCTTGGTGTTTCTAAATTCTAAAAGGCAACCAAGGTTGAGAGTGACTGGCATAAAAGATGAAGACTTTTAGATTGTGCCTGAAAAAAAAAACCACCAAATTAATACGAATGAGATGAGACTCCAAGCAAGGAAGAAATTTAATAAAAACAAGACATTAAAACTCATTATATCAGAATAATAATTTTCTAGTTTCCCTGTTATGCAGGTCCGGAGGCATCAGAAGCACCATTGTTATAAAACAGGTAAATATTGGAAAGAGAATGTTTCGTAAGCACAAATAAGCAACTTCATGCACAGGAAACTAACACCTAACCATAAAGCTTTAGAACTTATATTCCATTTTTCTTTAAATGTATATAATCCTGTATAATTAAAAAATTATTTAAAATAAAATTTAAAAGCTATTGAATGGATACATACTTATCAGTATATATCAATGGTTACTCATAGAGGTAGGTTTCAGTGACTTTTTCTCTCTGTTGCTCTATTTCTATTTTTTTAAATTTATATATTATTTTTTATATGTTTGCATATACTACTTGATAGAGTTGTTACATTTGTATGCACATTACTATAAGTTACAAAAATGTATAGCTACGGACTGTCTGTGGCCTCCCAAAATTCGTACGCTGAAACCCTAACCCTCGAGATGGTGGTATAAGGACATGGTGCCTTTCGTAGGTGATTCATGCACTTATAAGAGACTCAAGAGACCTCCCTCACCCCACCCACCAAGTGAGGCTACCACAAGACAGAGATCTGTGACCCAGGAAGTGGATTCTCACCAGACACCTTGACCTTGGACTTCCAGCCTCCAGAGCTGTGAGAAATAGACTTCCAGTGTTTACAAGCCACCCAGGCCATGAGGGTCTGCTGGAGCACCCCATGGGACCTGATGCACACATCTCTCTATACGCATTTGCATTGTTTTATAAGGGACATAGTATATTTGTATTCATAAAAAAAAATACAGATTGAAGACAGGCACAGCTTTGGAAAGAAATTAAATCTTCATTATGAACAAGCGCCACGTACAACCGCTCACGTCATAAACCAGCTACCTCGTGAAGCCACGCTCGCTGACTTTGGATTTAACTGCTTTAGACCACCGTGTACTTTACCTTTTGTGACAGCACCAACTCCACCTTTCCACTCATCTCATCTTCCACTTTCTTCTGGTCTTTTTCTTCTGGCACATCGTTCTTCAGCTGGGCGCTGGAGGAAAACTCCACAAAGGGCACGGTCGGGCTGGATCGGGTCACGGTTGTTGTAAAATGCTGCGGCTCTGAAAATGGAGTTATGTTCAGAAACATAAAGAAGAAAAACAGAACCATGTAAGGGACCATTTTTCCTGCCATGCCACGAAGTCCACTGAGCACGTCTCCTGCCCTCGGCCATAAGAAGGTGGACTGCAGTGCAATGAGAGGTGGTAAAGAGCCTGAGATGCCAGAATTTTCTAGGCTCTTTCAAGACATGAAAAAAAGAAACCACACAACACAAAACACATCAAGGGGCCCCACTAGGGGAAATTTAAATTCTTAATAGGAGTCGCAGAATCAACAAAATGTTGACACAAAATATTACGGTAGGTGGGTTGAGTAGGAGAACACTGAAAGACAGTTTCTCTCCAAAGGGCTGAGTGGCAGCCCGAGTCTTTCTTTCATATTTCAATGCTCCTTTTAAACAGTACATTTTCATAATTGGAATGTGATAAGGATCGCGGGGCACGTATAATGCAATGAAAATCAAGTGTTCTCTGATATATAAGGAAGAATTAGGTATAGTCTAGAGTGAGGGTGCGTATCAAAATGTGGAGGTGCACTCTAGTTTGAAAAAGCGTATGCTAAAATTTTTAGTAATGCTATTTAGTTTATTTTAAAAATTTAAAAATTCATTTTAAAATAAAAATTTATTTTAAATTATTTTAAAATAATTTGGTATTTAGAAGAAGGTAAGAGCGTTTTAGGCTTGCCAAGAGAAGAAATGTGTTAAAAGCACTGAGAAACATTACTTAAGGGAACAGTGGGTCTCTATTCATACTCACCATCCATATGGGGGGCATTACTTAATTCTTTTAAACTATTCACCAGCTTTTTCATTTTAGCGTCTATTTTGTGATATATTTTTGATTTATATCTTTATTATCTGATGATGTTCTGTGTGTTAAAATAGGACCCTCAGTTTTCAGCATCATTTGTTTGGGGGAAATATAAACTATTTTTTTTTAAAGATTTTATTTATTTATTTGACAGAGAGAGAGAGATCACAAGTAGGCAGAGAGGCAGGCAGAGAGAGGGGAGAAAGGCTCCCTGCTGAGCAGAGAGCCTGATGCGGGGCTCGATCCCAGGACCCTGAGACCATGACCTGAGCCAAAGGCAGAGGCTTTACCCACTGAGCCACCCAGGCGCCCCAACCTTTTTTTTAAAAAGGTATTTTTTAATTTATTTGACAGAGAGAGAGAGAGAGGTCACAAGTAGGCAGAGAGGCAGGCAGAGAGAGGGGGAAGCAGGCTCCCTGCTGCGCAGAGAGCCCAATGCGGGGCTCGATCCCAGGACCCTGCGATCATGACCCGAGCCGAAGGCAGAGGCTTTAACCCACTGAGCCATCCAGGTGCCCCAAAATATAACCTTTTTGATGATGGAAAGTACTTTAAAAAAAACAAAAAATACCACAGTAGTCAAAAGGATGGGCTCCTGTTTCTACAGAAAGATAAATGACATGATTTCCCCAGGAAGCCTCTAGGTGGCAGCACAATCACACCAGTTATGGAGCCTTGCTTTACTATCTATGGCTCAGTGGGAGAAATTCTTGACTGTTCCCATTGTATCTTAACAGTTACCATGATCTACCTTAAAACCAGTTTGTCAGGGAACAAACCTGATGGGGCAAGTTCCGTATTCCCTTTCTGTGGTTTTTCGCCATCATTTACATCCTCTTGACTGTTCTGTTCAGTTTCCTCAGTGGCTGCCTGAAAAGACAAAGATTTTTTTTTCCCTTTTGAATAAATTATCTCTTTGAAAGTTCTAAAAGGTAAAAGATTTCTTTCTGTCTTTCTTTTTGAACAGTAATTTTTAGGCCAAGGAGGTAAGGTGCCTATATGGATTCATACTTCTTCCATTTCCTAGGTAGCCTTCCGGTGAAAGGCTGGATTGGCTGGAAGGAGCTAGTCTGGGAAGGAGAAGAGGGGCCACATGAGGTCACATGAACCCACTGCCTCCCAGCCTCCTCTGACCACCTCAGACACACATCCCACTTTTCCTCTCCCATCACCACTGAATTTTCAAAATCATAGTGGCCACCTACTTGCCCCCAAATGCCTTTGGAGTTGGCTTAGGGTCATATCACTAATTTAAAAAAAAAAAAAAGTAAGGTTACAATTAACCTTTCAGTAGCTTGTCTTCAGCACCGATGCCTCTGACTCCTGGCACTGTGGATTTCATTCTTGATGTTTGCTTTCTCTCTGGGCTCTCAAGAACTCTATTACCTGATTTCTCACTCTCCCTCTCTCTCTCTACTAAACTTCAACTATTTTCCATCACCTGTGCTGAATGACCCTCAAATGTATCAATTATTTTCATGCATTCATCATTACATTCTCTACCCATTTATGAAGTGTACTTTCATCTCCAGCCCAAGCGTCCATCAAAGCTTCAGTCTGGCACATTGGTGTCATGGTAAACATGCTAAAAGTTACCTTCAAATAAGCCCCTCTTCCAAATCTCATAGTTTCTATTTATGATGTTAATTCCCCCCAGTGCACAAATTAAACTCTGAAGAGTTTCCTGACTCGTATCTCATGAGTGCCCATCATTTGCCAAGTCCTGGTCCTAACATAATAGTTTTTATTTTATTTTATTTTATTTATTTGACAAAGAGAGACACAGTGAGAGGGAACACAAGCAGGCGGAGTGGGAGAGGGAGAAGCAGGCTTCCCGCCGAGCAGGGAGCCCGATGTGCGGCTCGATCCCAGGACGCTGGGATCATGACCTGAGCCCAGGCAGACACTTAATGACTGAGCCACCCCATCGTCCCAGTAGTTTTCATATCCATCTCTTCCTTTCTGTTTCTATAAGGTCGGGCCTGAGTTGATCCTTGACTTCCATGTTCTTCCACTAGGGGTCTCTCTGATTTGGATCTTGCTACTGAATCCACTTGGCACGTCACCATGATAGTCATCTCTTTCAATAACACCTCAGTTCATCACTTTTTTTTTTAAGAGTCTACCTATTTATTTGACAGACAGTGATCGTAAGTAGACAGAGAGGCAGGCAGAGAAGAGGAAGCAGGCTCCCTGCTGAGCAGACAGCCCAATGTGGGGCTTGATCCCAGGATCCTGGGATCATGACCTGAGCCGAAGGCAGAGGCTTTAACCCACTGAGCCACCCAGGTGCCCCTCAGTTCATCACTTTTAAGCCTATGTTCCTCTCTTTCAGAAGTACTTCCATTTATCTGTTTTACGCTTCATTAAATTTATAACATTAAAAAAATTTGAAACAACCTGAATGTCCAACAATTGGAGAATGGTTGAATGAATTATGGTATATCCATAGAAGGAAATATTATGCAGTCATAAACTATATCATGGTATTAAACAATAAGTGATATGTGAAAAGACTTACTATCTAATGTTAAGTAAAAAAATGTAAACTCTATATCCAGGTTGATGTCTACATATGTAAGACTTTGTATATGCTATGTTTATACACAAATATACCTGCTAATACATATATAAAAATGTCTATAAAATATAGGATATATACTAACATGTTAATAGTGATTATTTTTAATGTTCTTAAATTTTGGAGGACTGCTTCTTTATAAATATTTTTTCTGTATTCCAAATGTTCCCCGATAATGCATTGCTTTCTGATTCAGAAAACAAAATCAATGTAATTTTACATTATCTTTAGTTGAGAGCCAATTGATTCCAGAGTAATTCCAAGATTCTCCCACTAATATTATAGTAGTTGCTTGATAAAAGTAATGGGAAGGGTGATAAAATACTGGCTAGAATATACTTCAACAACCAAAGAGAACAAATTAATGACTACTATTTTTTTTAATAATAGTGTCTTAATTATAAAGGGCTAAAGTTGAATTTTTAAAATATGTATGAAATATTCAATACATCTTAAATGGTTTTAAGATAAATATTAAAATTGGTTTCAGCAAAGGCATTATTAAATACATTATAAAATATCCCCACAGGTTCTCAAAAAGCTATGAATTTATTGGTGTCTTAAAAGTTCATGTATTTTACTCATAAATCAAAATTTGTGTTTCAATTAATCAAAATGAAAACTCTTTCTAGTTAACGCATTGGTGGAAACTGTTATCGAATTCTGTAAAAACAAAGAAATGTGGAGCATAAGGAATAACACAGAGGACATTAGGAGAAGGAAAGGAAAAGTGAATTGGGGGAAATTGGAGGGGGAGATGAAGCATGAGAGACTGTGGACTCTGAGAAACAAACTCAGGGTTTTGGAGGCAAAGGGGACTGGGGGATGGGTGAACCTGGTGGTGGGTATTAAGGAGGGTGCGTATTGCATGGAGCACTGGGTGTGGTGCATAAACAATGAATCTTGAAACACTGAAAAAAATAAAATTAAGATGTTAAAAAGATGAAAAAATGCAAGAATGGTTCAACATATGCAAATAAAAAATGTGATACACCATACTAATAAAATGAAGGATAAAAATCATGTGCTCATCTCAATAGATGCAGAAAAAGCATCTGACAAAATTCAACCTCTTTTCATGATAAAAGCTCTTAACAAATTAGGGATAGAAGAATGCACCTAAACATAATAAAGGCCATATCTGACATGCTCATAACTAACATCGTACTTACTGGTGGAAAGCTCAAAGCCTTTCCTTTAGAATCAGGAACAAGATAGGGTGCCCACTCTCTCCACCTTTATTCAACATAGTACTGGAAGTCCTAGCCAGAGCAATTAGGCAAGAAAAAGAAATAAAAGGCATCCAAATAGGAAAGGGTGAAGAAAAATTATTCATTTGCAGAGGACATGCTCCTATATACAGAAAGTGCTAAAGATTCCACAAAAAAACTGTTAAAACTAATAAATGAATTCAGCAAAGTTTCAGGATACGAACTCAATATAAACTATACAAAAAAGAAGAAAATGATCCCATTTACAATAGCATTGCAGAAATAAATTTAACCAAGGTGAGATATCTGTATACTAAAAACGAAAACATTGAGGAAGGAACTGAAGAAGACGCAAGGAAATAGAAAGATAGCTTGTGTTCATGGATT
This sequence comes from Martes martes, assembly GCF_963455335.1. NCBI lineage: Eukaryota > Metazoa > Chordata > Mammalia > Carnivora > Mustelidae > Martes > Martes martes. The sequence continues at coordinate 173,428,646 of NC_137889.1, read as the reverse complement.
GGAAGAATTAATATTGTGAAAATGTCCATACTACCCAAAGCAATCTACAGATTCAATGTAATTAATCCCTATCAAAATTCCAACGGCATTATTCAAAACAGTATGGTACTGTCATAAAAACATGCACACAGATCAATGGAATAGAATAGAGAGCCCAGAAATCAACCCACACTTTCATGGTCAACTAATTTTTGACAAGGGCACCAAGGACACACAATGGGTAAAGGATTTCTTTCATAAATGGTGTTGGGAAAACTGGGTCTCTACATATGAACGAATGAAATTTAATTCTTACCTTATACCATATACAAAAACTAATGTCTAAGTGGGATAAAGACTTAAAACTGCAAAACTCCTAGGAGAAGGCAGAGGAAAAGCTCCTTGGCTTTGGTCTTGGCAATGATTTTTTGTATATGACACTAAAAGCACAGGCAACAAAAGCAAAAGCAAACAAGCTAAAAAATTTTTTCACAGCAGAGGAAACAGTTAACAGAATGAAAGGGTAATCTATAGAGTGAGTAAAGTATTTACAAATCATACATCCAATAAGGAATTAATATCCAAAATATATAAGACACTCATACTCCCACAGCCAAAAAAAGAGAAAAAGGAGAATAAGCCAATTAAAAATAATTAAACAGGTATTTGAAAAGATGCTCAACATCACTAATTATCAGGGAAATCAAAACCACAATGAGGTATCACCTCACATCTGTTAGGGATGGCTATTACAAAAAAGTCAAAGGTAACAAGTGTTGTCAAGGATGTGGAGAAAAGTGAATTCTTGTATATTGATGGTGGGAATGTAAGTTGGTATAGCCATTGTGGAAAATGGTGTGGAGGATCCTCAAAGAATTAAAAATATAAAAAATTATAAATAGAACTATCATATGATCTAGCAATTTCACTTCTGGGTATATATCCGGAGAAAATGAAATCAGTATTGCAAAGAGCTATCTGTACTCCCATGTTCATTAAAGCATTATTCACAATAGCCAAGATATGGAAACAACCTAAAAGTTGATGGATGAATGGATAAAGAAAATGTGATATATCAATATTACATTATATGCATAATGAAATACATAAGTAAATGCAATGATACATACATATTATTATTATATACAAATATATCATTGGTATATGTATAATTTTATCTGTATACAAATAAATACCTATCTCTTATCTATTTAAACACACACAGAGACAGACACCACGGAATATTACTGAGTCATAAGAAAGAAGGAAATTCTGCCATTTGCAACATGGATGAATCTGGAGAACATTAGACTAAGTGAAATAAGCTGGACACAGAAAGACAAATATTGCATGATCTCAGTTATATGTGGAATCTAAAAAATTAAAATTAAAAAAGCCGAACTTGTAGTAATAGAGAGTAGAGTGGCAGTTACCATAGGGTGGGGTATGGGGGGAAAGGTGGAAGGAATAAAAAAGGAGAACGGTTGTTGCTAGGGTCTGGGGGGAGGGGATTGTGGGGAGTTATTGTTTAATGGGTAGAGTTTTGGTTTTGCAAAATGAAGAGAGTTCTGGAGATGGATGGGGGTGATGGTTACACATTACGAATGTGCTTAATACCACTCAAGTGTACACATGAAAATCCTTAAGATAGTAAATTTTATGTCATGTGTATTTTACCACAATAACAAAATTGGGGGGAAAAATCACTGTTAAAAAAAATAATAAAAATTGTTTGCAAATTTTCCAAGCTTAAAAAAAAGCACAAAGAAACTTTGGGCAACAAGCCTTCCAAGCTTCTACAAGATTTTACAATAGCATCTAGTGGCAAAAATTGTGTTTTTTCTTTTGGAGGATGGGGTGATTTCAAACTCCTCATAATTAGATGGGCATTTTCTATACCATGTATCAACTCTGGAAGAACATAATATGAAATTAAAAGATACTTTTAACCCTAGGCAGGAAACAAGCAACATATTTATATTACTTGACAGATTTTGTAACTTTAAATATATTAACAAGCCTGAGTTGAATCCCTTTAAAGAGACTTTTATGAGTGGAAATAGTTAAAAAGACCAAAGTCTCTTTTATTATATATGTTATATATACCTGTGTGTGTGTGTTTGCGTTTTCACATGAATGACTGACATAATAGCAGCATCGGAAGACCAACCAGCTTAGCATTACAAAAGAATAAGTTAGATTTTATAATTTAACATACTCCGCCCCCCCACATACAGAGAAATATTAATATGCGGTAGTATTTTCGTTTTATGATGTTCATATATAAAATCCTATCAGAAATACTGATCTTTTAGGTTGTTCCCCAAACTGAATAGATTATAGAAAACTATCTGAGGTTGGAAAGCAAATTTGCAGATTTAAATACTGACGAACAATGCTTTTGAGAACCCTAGGGTTTCCAATTACTAGAAACAAAATTAAAAAACTACAGAAACCAGGCCAAAGCCTCCCCACTTCAAAACTGAACAAAAAAATGGGTATAGTTTATTAGATCTCAGATGCCATCAATTCTAAGTTGCATTATTTTAGGTACCACGGAGAAAGAAAACACTATCTGTTAAATATGATACACTGTTGACTGTAAGATACATACTGATTTAGATACATTCAAATGGGGAAAGTGTGCCACTTGGAATGAAGGGAATAATTCATGAAGTCCTTTAGACGTAATTTATAATGCAAAGGAGACAAAATCCTCCAGCACTATTCACTAAGGTTTATTTTACGAGCTCATCACATTCCAGTAAGATTTTACTTATGCATGACTAACGGAACATTTCCATTTCCAAGAATTCTCCAATTTCTGAGTGCATTTCTATATGGCTTACCACTCAAACACTGAGCTCCCCGATGACCTTTTTATCTTCCCTTAAAATGACGCTTTGAAGGGTAGTGACCGTAGCCACCTTGGTGCTTAGTGCAATTACCATGAGTCAGCGCTGTTGGGACACCTGACATAGGTAATCTCACTTGATGCTCACAGCGAGCTTCTAAGGTATATAATCCAGATGATTCTCTCTTAGTATAGGTGAGGAGACTGAAGTCCAGGAGGCTACTTGGTTTATGCAGGGTCCCTGCTAGTAGTCAGGGACCAGACCCAGCACTCCGTCATCCGGGTTTGGACTCACGCCCACCTCTCATCCCCTGGTATGTAAAGGTTTTGATTGCTAAGATGCAGTATAAGAATCTGGGAGTCCCCAGGTTTTTGCTGAAATGACTCAAACTGTCTTTTCCACTCCCTTTCTTTGTCATCCATTTGTTCTGCAAAAGAGAACTCTCAGGGACTCTCAGAACAGGAGGCAATCTAGCTTAGTCTCCACTTCCAAGGGCAGCTTGAGATCAGACTGCCCCCAGCCACCACTCCCATCTTGGGCCTTTCCACCCAGCCCGGGGTCTGGGGGTCCGAGGCGCATGTGGCACCGGTATAGGGCAGATATATAATCTATGCTAGGTAAGCAAATGGTTTATGCATTATTTATGGAACTCATACTCTCAAGCTTACTTTGAATACATACTAGTCATCCAAATCAGGCTATTAGCTAGCAAAATATTCAGGGTAAATTAAGAGAAAAAGCAAGCTATGACCCAATTTGAATAACATGAGCCCATTTAAAAAACATTTTATATGCCCTGAGAAAAAAGAGGAGAAGGATACACATTAAAAAAAAAGAATCTTAGTATCAATTTCTGAGTGGCTGGAGCAGTATGTAGTTTATATTTCCTTTTTTAAAAAAGATTTTATTTATTGTTTGACAGAGAGAAACAGCCAGAGAGGGAACATAAACAAGGAGAGTGGGAGAGGGAGAAGCAGGCTCCCCGCTAAGCAGGGAGCCCGATGCGGGGCTTGATCCCAGGACCCTGGGATCATGACCTGATCCAAAGGCAGATGCTTAACAGCTGAGCCACCCAGGTGCCCCTGTAGTTTATGTTTTCTTTCATCTTCTGCCATATGTATAGACTATAACTGACTCTTGAACAAAGGCAGAGTTAGGGGCACTGACCCCTTTGCACAGTCAAAAATTCAAGTGTAACTTTTGACTCCTCAACACTTAACTACTAATAGTCTACTGATGACCAGAAACCTTACCAATAACATGAAGAGTCGATTAACACATATTTTGAGTGTTACATGTATTCCACACAAATTCTTAAAGTAAGAGAACTAGAGAAAAGAAAATGTTACTAAGAAAATCATAAGGAAAATACATACAGTACTGTATATATTGAAAAAAATCCACATATAAGTGGACGCATGTGGTTCAAACTGTGTTGTTCAAGAGTCAGCTGTGTATGTAATCAAGGGAGATCCCCAAAGACAGTTTAATTAGCTCGTGTCTGGCTCTTGCATCTTGAAGGTTTGTTATTTTTGTACTCACATCACTACTTCAAAGGAAATGAGCTCAAAATTGGCAGTTTTAACCTGCTGGACTCCGAAATTTGCCTGAAACAAACCCTCATTGCTGGAAAAGGCACTTTCCGACCCATACTTTGCTTTGGTTTCAGCTAAACAGGGAGATGCCTTCCCCTCTCAGATGGGTAACACTGTCTCAAGAATGACAACAACAAGGAAGTAAGAACAGATCACTGCGCCTGAGTAGAATGAGAGCACAGACAGGATACAGGGGCCCAAGCAGGAGCCAGCTTCTCCTTGACCGAGAACATGATCCAAACTCGTTCTGCTGTCAGACTTAGCCCTGAGGCCGGGGGCTGGGGAGGGGGGCGGTGGGAGTGGGAGGGTGGCAGTTTCTTGGCCCGAGAGGAATGTGGTCTCGCCACAAAATCTACCTAGCGTCTGGCTGTTCATTCTAACAGGGATCTCACTTGCGGGTTGGCCCCAGAGCAACACTGGAGAAGCAACTGGAAAGACAAAGCAGGAGAGCAGGAACGGTCCCGAGACCCAGAGCTTGGGTGGTCCTGTTCCCAGGACGGAGGAACGACCAGACGTTGGGCTGATCATTTAACCTCCATGGGTCGGAAGATGTGATACCCAACGTCCTTTCCTCAGCTTCCATTCTGTGACTGAGCGATTTCCTGGCTTTGGTCTCGAATAACTTCTCTGGACAGAAGCCTGGAAAATCAGTCTATTTATGTCTTGGCACCAGTGACCCAGAGGTCACATATGCCATGCATGTGTTTCCCCTTTCACTTTTATACCTCTGAGTATCTACTTTCACTGGGTAAAAGAGGATCTGCATGGGGGATCAGACTCTCCACTCCTCAGACTTTTTCTTTTTGCCTAAACTTTTCAAACCCATAATGTGAGGCTCTGGTCCAGGTAAACGGGATAGATTTTATTTTTCTTTAAATTGGCTCTGATGGATCATCTGTAAATGCTTCTTTACCTAAATACCTTCAATGACTTTTAATTTAACACTCCTTCCATTACTTCTAGATGGAGAAAAACAGTTTCTCGAGAAATGCCTGTTGACATTTGACATCTGAAAGGAATTTTGCAGTGGGTCTCAGTCGTAAGGAAAACAGCACCTACTCAAATGCCTTCCCCCGGCTCTCACTGCAAAATGAAATGTTTCAAGAAAGATCGGATTGTCTGTTTTCCTGGATCGGACAAGATTAGTAAAGCACTGAATTTTTAAGAGGAAGGCCTAGGGGTGATATTATCAAGATTGAAAAAAAATAGACCTACCTTATTACTTAGCTTGAGAAAACAGACGAAATCGTTTAGAAACCTGCCGGCAAAGTTTGGCCCTCGGTCAGGGAGGGAGGATTGCTACAGATCTGGGAGGAAGGAGCTGGTCAGCATGACAACATCGGGGTGAGTTGGGGAGGGGGAGTGATTAGCAGGGTCTAGGTGGCAGAGGGAAGCCAGACTTGGGAAAGAGGGAACAGGAATAACAGAAAGACCAGAGGAAGTACCACATGGAGTATCTGGAAGGCAGTCAGCCTCCTGGAAAAAGTATTCACAGCCGCATGTTTCTTAGTGAATTACAACTGGAACAACTGACAAGCCGAGCTGGACACTGACAAGAAATTCACCCCATTTGTTTGAAATTCACACCTGTGCAAGATGGCAATTTTTGACGATCATGCTTTAAACCTAAGAAACTTTATACCTACCACTTTTCGGGGCTTCTGGAAACGGTACCGTCACTTTCTCCCATTGGTTGTACAACCCTATTAAAAATAACTTAAGGGCACCCCTGTCTGTGAGTCTGAAGTCATGCCAAGTGCTTACTCTAGACAGGAATTCTCACACTAACCTTGAGAGGCATATACTACTATTATCTTTGTCTTTAATATAAACTGAGGCTCAGGTGGGCTTAGATCTTTGACCTACTACATGGAGTACTCTAGGTATTTTAGGAAAGGGCCATTTTTGGTACCACAGAAGAAGGAAGAGAGTCAAATACAAATTCAGCTCACAGCGGATTGAGAAAACTCTGGACTAGCTTTGAGGGCGACAGAAACATCTCTCTGTAGGTTACTGAGCAGGATAAAGTCTTCATCAGCTAAGAAGACCTTCCAACTTATTTTCCAATCCTGGATTCCAGGAGTCTGTATTTGTGCTAGGACATGATTTTCTTACAGAAGCCAATATTTTAAAACACAAAATAAAACAAAAAGGTTTCTGCGGGGAAATATCTCTGGGGCAACCAGGTCAGGCCGTGGGAGACCGGACCCCTTTGCTTAGAATATGTAACATCCTAGTCAACCCCATCACACCTTAGCCCTGTGACCCACCCCTGGAATCTTCTTGTGGCTTCCTCACCACTGTCCAAGCCTTTGCTTCTGCCGTTCCCAACTTGTGGAATAACCAATGCAAATCCCACACCCAAGGTCAAGTTTAAAAACCACGTCCCACACAAAACTTTTCCCACTAACCCCAACCTATAAGGATCTTAACTGTTCTCTGCAAATCTTTCAACCCACTAGTCTTCTGACCCTATTATCTAGCACTTAATTAAACTTTACTTTATACACTTTTCTGGCTGCTTTATGAAAACTGCCCTCCCAGCAAGTTTATGAGATTTTTTTTTTCTTCCCTGCTTCAAAAATGGGGCAGAGAGTAGTCCTTAATTCAGGCTTATCGGTTCCCAGGCAACCAACTACTGGCAAGGTAACTGCTGTCACTGTGTCATTACCTGACAAGTGATTCAGCTGAGGATGATCTGGAATTTGCTGATATCAATAGATACAGCCAGAGTATTAAAAAATAATAGTAATAACAAGCCTAACTTAATTGAGTCTCCATTTCTTAAGTGAGAGAGCAACAGTCCCGAGAGTTTTAAATGAGAAAGGTGAGGGAGAAAGAAGCCAGAGAGAAGACATAATACCGCACAAAAGTGGCCGCGCTGGTCCCAGAGGCTGACAGTCCAACCTCAGCCTGTCCCCCACGACGGGAGTCTTGCGGTCACCCTCCCCTACCACCCTGCCTCACGGTCTGAATGGATGCTCCTGCCTACGGCTGCCATGCCCTTTGAGCAGTTCCAGCTCGCCCTGGACAGCTGTGACATTTTGGTGGTGGGGGAGGTTACTCCTCTGTAAAGAGTGTATCTGTTGGGAATGCAGTTTTTGGAAGAAAGACGCCATTTAAAGAGAACACTATTCCTTTGACGGCCCCCCAGAATGGGGCACATGAATGAGAAAATAGCACATCGAGTCCAAGCCGGTCTCCGGCCCGGCAGAGGGGAGGCTCTGAGGGGCAGCCCCTCTGTTTTAGGTGCTCCCTCTATTTTGCCACGACCACTGAATTCCACCACTTCAACGGGAATACACCGGCTGCAACATAGTCAAGAAATGCTTTTCTTGGGATACGGGGAAGGACGTGAAATGAGGAGTAGGTTTATTGGGAGAAGACATGCTTTTCAAATGACTCTTGGGATAACACACTGGGAATGGAAAACTTTTGGTGTCATAAGTTGTAAGTGAGTATGAAGACTGTTTTAATAATGAGCCAACATTCTCTGTAGGAGAGCTAACCTCTTGGCTTACAGTCTAACAGATGCATACAGGTAGTGATCTACCCAGAAAATACTGTGCTAGCCCCTGCCATAGTTGAGTGGAGAGCCTGGAGTATAGAGTCTAGGGGAAAAAAGGCTACTTCTATTCAGAACCACTATGGCTCCCGAACTAGAAATGAGTCCAAACGAGGCAGTTTTTCTTTCTTTTCTTTTCCTTTTTTTTTTTTTTTTTTAAGATTTGTTTCTTTGAGAGAGATAAAGAGAGGGAGAGAGAGCACATATGGGCAGGGCAGAGGGAGAAGGAGAAAGAATCTGAAGCAGACTCCACACTGAGCACAGAGCCCGATGCGGGGCTCGATCTCACGACCCTGAGATCACGATCTGAGCTGAAACCAAGAGTCAGACGCTTAACTGACTATGCCACCCAGGCATCCCCAACTCTGGGCAGTATTTTTCAAGTAAGAGATCTATAAAGGAAGAGGCTCCCAGGCTTTTCCAAGAGTTTGGACCTACATCTTGAGACTGCCCAGGATCAGGCTGATTCAGGGGAAGAAAGTCCGCGGGGCCACCTTTTCTTTGGGGTTTTTCTTGTTATAGTGTATACATTTCTGAAGTAAGATGATTTCTCTCAAATTACCTAATTTTGCTTCCCTTCAAACAAGATACTTTTGGGGATATACAATCAATGTGAAATATTTCAATCCATCTTCTCTCGGCCTTTAGGGAGTTTAACTACTATTAAAGTGGAAAATGCCTGTCATTAAAAAGAGAACGGGCTATTTTTTCAATTTGCTCACTGTAAAAATAAGAATATGACTCATTATCAAGAATGAGTATATTTTTAAAGGGAGGCTATACTGCTCTAAAAACAAACCAACGCCCTTTTCTTCTGTTTCAGGAGTCTTCTGCTTAATGCCACCGGTAAAGCTTTTTTCCCCCAAAGGGTTAAAAACTTAGAACAAGAGGAGATTAAATAGTTGGTTTAGAAAGTTTAGGCATCATACCATCCAGTCTCTTCACTTATTCTTTAACTTCTATCAGGAATAAAATCTATTCATCGAGGGGCAGGGTTTCTCCCAAACTCAAACAACAAAATGGCCAGAGGGCAGAACTGGTGAGAGATAGAATGTAGACGTGTGCCTGATGGTAGAGCCCTCAGGATTTGTTCTTATAATTTATCTGCTGGGCCTGAGTAAGCCCTGTGTACCTCTATTATGTGGCAAGTGTCATGGACCAAGCATAACACCAACACTGTTGATTTTGTAAAGTATAATGAGAAAGAGCTGAGCTTAATAGTACATGCAAAGGGCCTGTGACCCTAGTAGTCAAACTGAGTCATGGAAAGGTACTGATCAGGGAACTTAAGAAATGCTTATCACTAAGTCTGGCAAAAGACAAATAAGAAGAGAATTACTAACTGTCCCAGAAAAGCAATTCTACCACTACAATATCTAATTAATTATAGAAACTTCTAATTTAAAATTAAGAGCATATATGGACTCTTCCAGTAAAGTTCCCATGCTAGCAGCAAAACTCAATATTTCATCTTATGATAATTAGTAAAAACTCTTCAGAGATGATAACATTTATGCAAATGAAAAGTGAAATTAAATTCCATGTTGAGAGACTCAGCATTTTCCTGGATCACAAAACTTTGCTCCTGGAGACCAGTAAATGTGTTACCATGTGAGGAAATTATTTTGGTTTATTCCCCTTTGCAACTCCTTCATAGGACTTGAGCACCGTGGGGAAGAATTACATCCTCTCAGCTCCTCTGAGAAAACACATTTTATTCTTCCTCAAAAAACAAATCCCAGAATGAAACTGGACCATTATCTTACACCACATACAAAAATTAATTCAAAATGGATTAGGGGCTTAAATGTCATACCCAAAACCATAAAATACTTAGAAGAAATTATAGGCAGTAAGTTCTCTGACATTTGTTTTATCAGTATTTGTTTGGGCCAGTCTCCTCAGGGTAACAAAAGCGAAAATTGAAAAAACAAAAACAAAAACAAAAAACAAAACAAAACAAAAACAGGATTACATCCAACTGAAAAGCTTTTGTGCAACAAAGGAAACCATCAGCAAATGAAAAAGGCAGCCTACTGAATGGGAGAAGATACTTGTAAGTCAGACATCTGATACGGGGTTAATATCTGAAATATACAAATAACTTATACAACTTAATATAAAAAAAACTAATTTAAAAATGGTCAGAGGACTTGAATAGATACTTTCCCAAAGAAGACATACAGGCATATGAAAAGATGTTCAAAGTTACTCATCATCAGGGAAATGCAAATCAAAATCACAATGAGCTATCACTTCACTCCTGTCAGAATGGCTACTATCGAAAAGACAGAAAATAAGAATTGGCAAGGATGTAGAGAAAAGGGAATCTTTGTGCACTGTTGATGAAAATGCAAATGGTGCAGCCACTGTGGAAAACAGGATAAAGGGTCCTCAAAAAATTAAAAATAGAACTACCTTATGATCTAACAATTCCACTTCTGGCTATTTATCCAAAGAAAATGAGACATCAATTCAAAGAGATATATGCATCCCTATGCTCATTGCAGTATTATTTATAAAAGCCAAGATACGGGACAATGGACAGCTAAGTGTCCATTGATAGATGAATGGATAAATAAGACGTGGTATATATGTACGACGGAATATTACTT